>NC_091357.1:6212499-6259999 GCF_038502225.1 Cherax quadricarinatus
GCCATCCATTTTAGCTGTCAGCTTTGATGACACTGAGGCGGTGGACCTCCACTTTCTTGGCAGCGTCATCATACCTGAGGCATTTACTGGATGGTTTAAAGCCAGCATCAGAAGACAACATAGTGACTACCTTCCTGTCTTTCCACTAACAGGCCAAGACACCACCAGAACAATAACTGATGATTCCACTCTTCCCCTTGGGCTTAGGAGTGGATTACCAGTTCGATTCTTCCTTGCTGTACCCAGGTACCTGCAGTTGTGCTAACGCTTGAGATATGAAACAGTGCCAGTTCTAGTGAACTTGTCAGCAGAAATAGCTGACTTAAGGATACGACGTGATTTTACCCAGAGCAATGTCAGTCTTCGAAATTACAATCATTTCTTCTTCGGCGAGTGAACTTTGATCCACATGCACTAAATGTTGTGGCCCCTTGGCACATGAGTGCCATCTGTTGCTGGTAGTTGACAGAGCCCCATGAGCAAGAGAATGCCTGTAAACAACATCAGAGGTTGTCTCCACCTGCTTTTGACAAACATAAAAGTTTATTTAGTAGACAATTTATTCTTCCAAGTCCATACCAAATACATCTGGAAAGTACTCCAAGGTCTCCCCCTCACGTGAGTTGGAACTGGGTGTACATAATTCTGCAGGAGTAGCAAGGTCGTATCTTGACCTCTCTATTGTATCCTTGAAGGGCAGGGTACAGCTTCCTCAGTATCTTCAATTGGTTGAGGCTTTACCACTTGAGAAACTGAATAGAGAGAAAAGGGAAATATGTAATATAATGGTAGTGAACTGGAAAGAAATTGACAGTGATTGTGAAAGAAGTCGAGGAAAGATTACCATTGTTATAACTTTTATTTCCCTCGGCGAGGGTTATTTGTATATTGTTCCAGTCAGGGCATTGTGACCTTTTATTATTTTCGAAGTCTACCAGCTCAGACTGACAGATGTCAACACTGTACGTGACCCCTTCTGCCTGATGGAATATGGCGGGGCCACACAGCTAGCTTCTGCTCCTACTGTGTAGCTTCTTTCTCTCGTTGTCTCTCAATAGACGCCTCTAGTCTGTCTCCCCCAGAATCTCTCAGGTCCTAGGAACTGGATGCAGTCTCCGATAAAGCTCACGGAGCAGGGAGAGAGAGGACCCAGTAGCAACCGGTGAAGAGGTTACCTGGAGGTTATTCCGGGGATCAACGCCCCCGCGGCCCGGTCCATGACCAGGCCTCCCGATGGATCAGGGCGTGATCAACTAGGCTGTTACTGCTGGCCGCACGCAGTCCGACGTACGAGCCACAGCCCGGCTGATCCGGCACTGACTTTAGGTATCTGTCCAGCTCTCTCTTGAAGGCAGCCAGGGGTTTATTGGCAATTCCCCTAATGCTTGATGGGAGGCTGTTGAACAGTTTTGGGCCCCGGACACTTATGGTGTTTTCTCTTAGTGTACCAATGGCGCCCCTACTTTTTATTGGCGGCATTTTGCATCGCCTGCCCAGTCTTTTACTTTCGTAGGGAGTGATTTCTGTGTGCAGATTTGGGACCATTCCTTCCAAGATTTTCCAAGTGTAGATTATGATATATCTCTCCCTCCTGCGTTCCAACGAGTACAAGTCAAGTGCTTCCAAGCGTTCCCAGTAGTTAAGGTGCTTGACAGAACTTATACGTGCAGTAAAGGATCTCTGTACACTCTCTAGATCTGCGATTTCACCTGCTTTGTATGGAGATGTTAATGTACAGCAGTATTCCAGCCTAGAGAGAACAAGTGATTTGAAAAGGATCATCATGGGCTTGGCATCTCTCGTTTTGAAAGTTCTCATTATCCATCCTATCATTTTCTTTGCACGTGCGATCGTGGCACTGTTGTGATCCTTGAAAGTGAGATCCTCAGACATTACTACTCCCAGGTCCCTTACATTATTTTTCTGCTCTATTGTATGGCCGGAGTCAGTAGTATACTCTGTTCTAGTTATTATCTCCTCCAGTTTTCCATAACGGAGTAGTTGGAATTTGTCCTCATTGAACATCATATTGTTTACCATTGCCCACTGGAAAACTTTGTTTATATCTTCTTGGAGGTTAACCGCGTCCTCAGCAGATGACAGCCTCATGCAGATCCTAGTATCATCCGCAAAGGATGATACGGTGCTGTGGTGTATATCTCTGTTTATGTCTGATATGAGGATAAGGAATAAGATGGGGGCAAGTACTGTGCCTTGTGGAACAGAGCTCTTCACTATGGCAGCCTCCGATTTAACTCTGTTGACCACTACTCTTTGTGTTCGATTTGTTAGGAAGTTGAAGATCCATCTCCCCACTTTCCCAGTTATTCCTTTAGCACGTATTTTATGGGCTATTACGCCATGATCGCATTTGTCAAATGCTTTTGCAAAGTCTGTGTATATTACATCTGCATTCTGATTTTCTTCCAGTGCATCCAAGGCCATGTCATAGTGATCCAGTAGTTGTGAGAGGCAGGAGCGACCTGCCCTGAACCCATGTTGCCCTGGATTGTGCAGATTTTGGGAATCCAGGTGATTTGCAATCCTGCTTCTTAGCACTCTTTCAAAGATTTTTATGATGTGGGATGTCAGAGCTATTGGTCTATAGTTCTTAGCTAATGCTTTGCTGCCACCTTTATGGAGTGGGGCTATATCCGTTGTTTTAAGTGACTGTGGAATTTCACCCATGTCCAAGCTCCTCCTCCATAGTGTACTTAGGGCATGCGAGAGGGGTTTCTTGCAGTTCTTAATGAAAACAGAGTTCCACGAGTCTGGGCCCGGGGCTGAGTGCATAGGCATGTTGTCAATGGCTTTTTCGAAATCTATGGGAGTTAGGGTAATGTCGGAAATCTGGCATACATTTATGGAGTTTTGAGGCTCATTCATGAAGAAATCATTTGGGTCGTCGATCCTCAGACCGATTAGTGGTTCACTAAACACAGAGTCGTACTGGGATTTCAATATTTCACTCATTTCCTTGTTGTCGTCTGTGTAAGTCCCATCCTGTCTGAGTAAGGGCCCGATACTAGATGTGGTATTTGCCTTGTTTTTGGCATATGAAAAGAAATATTTTGAATTTCTTTCAATTTCACTAATAGCTTTAAGCTCCTCCTGCCTCTCCTGGTTCCTGTAAGAGTCATTTAGCTTAAGTTCGATAGTTTCCACTTCCCTGGTCAGCGCCTCCCTTCGTGTATCAGATATTCTAGCACTCCTGAGGAGCTCAATGACTCTTCGTCGTCTTCTGTAGAGGGAGCGTCTTTTTCTCTCCAGTTTACTCCTGCTCCTCTTCTTTCTTAGGGGAATATGCCTAGAACATGCTTCGGCTACCAGGAAGTTGATCCTTTCAAGGCACTGGTTTGGGTCCATGTCATTTAAGACATCTTCCCAACATGTTTCGTTTAGGACATGGTTTACCTGGTCCCAGTTGATGTTCTTGTTGTTGAAATTGTATTTTGTGAAGACACCTTCACAGGTACATGCATTCTGTTGTTCAGGACCCCTATGCATGTACGTCTGGACTTCGATTAGATTGTGATCGGAATTAGTTGTTTTTGATATTCTTATGTCTCTTATCAGGTCCTCATTATTTGTGAAGATAAGGTCAAGTGTTTTCTAGTATTGTTGGCTCCACTATCTGCTGGCTTAAGGTGTGTTTTTCGCAGAGACTTAGTAGCTCATGTGTGTGTGACCTTTCATCTGCGCTACCTCCGGGGATTGTTTCAGCTATAACATTATTTGCTACATTCTTCCATTTTGTATGCCTTAGGTTGAGGTGGGGCCAGGAGCTAAGACTCGACCCCTGCAACCACAAATAGGTGAGTACAAATAGGTGAGTGTACACACACACTCCTACACACTCCTACACACACACACACTCCTAAGCACTCCTACACACACATACCTACACACACACATACCTACACACACACACCTACACATACACACACCTACACACACACCTACACACACACACCTACACACACACACCTACACACACACACCTACACACACACACCTACATACACACACCTACACACACACACATACACACACACACATACACACACCTACACACACACACATACACACACACACACACACACACACACACACACACACACACACCTACACACACACACCTACACACACACGCACCTACACACACACACCTACACACACACACCTACACACACACACCTACACACACACACCTACACACACACACCTACACACACACACCTACACACACACACCTACACACACACACACACACACACAAACACCTACACACACACACACACACACACACACACACACACACACACACACACACACACACCTACACACACACACCTACAAACACACACACCTGGTGGTTAACGCTCTCGCTTCACACGGTGAGGGCCTGGGTTCGATTCCCAGCCAGAGTAGAAACATTGGACGTGTTTCTTTCCACCTGTTGTCTATGTTCCCCATCAGTAAAATGGGTAACTGGGTGTTAGTCGCTTGGTGTGGGTCGCATCCTGGGACACTGACCTAAGGAAGCCTGGTCACAGACCGGGCCGCGGGGGCGTTGAACCCCGGAACTCTCTCCAGGTAAACTCCAGGTACACACACACACACCTACACACACACACACACCTACACACACACCTACACACACCTACACACACCTACACACACACACCTACACACACACACCTACACACACACACCTACACACACACCTACACACACACACACCTACACACACACACACCTACACACACACACACCTACACACCTACACACACACACACACACACACACACACACACACACACACACACACACACACACACACACACACACACACACACACCACACATCACACATACACACACACACACACACACACCTACACACACACACACACACACACCTACACACCTACACACACACACACACACACCTACACACCTACACACACACACACCTACACACACACACACCTACACACACACACACCTACACACACACACACATACACACACACACACCTACACACACACACACCTACACACACACACACCTACACACACACACACCTACACACACCTACACACACCTACACACACCTACACACACCTACACACACCTACACACACACCTACACACACACCTACACACACCTACACACACACACACACCTACACACACACACACACACCTACACACACACACACACACACACACACACACACACACCTACACACACACACACCTACACACACACACACCTACACACACACACACACACCTACACACACACCTACACACACACCTACACACACACCTACACACACACACACACACCTACACACACCTACACACACACACCTACACACACACATACACCTACACACACACACACACACACACACACACACACACACACACACACGCACACACACGATGCAATGGGAGTCACAGTGGGAGGTGGAAAGGGAGAGATCAATGTTTGTCTATGGGCTAGACGAAGCTAAAGGGGAAACTTATGAGGAAAGAAAGCAGGAGGAGAAAAAAGCGATTGAAGGTATCATGAAGGTGATAGGCGAGGGGGAAATGACCCAGGTGGCAAATTTTCGGAGAATCGGGTGGTTCACAGAGAAAAGGAATCGGCCTCTCAAAGTAATTTTCAAGGCAGAATCAACCCGAACCATGATCCTGCAGGAGAAAGCACGGCTGAGAGGCAGGCAGGAGTTCATGAGTGTGTACCTCGATCGAGACAGAACACAGGAGGAAAGGAGGACGATGAAAGAGAGAGTTCAGAAACGAAAGGAGAAATGGGAGGAAATGAAAAAGGAGAGCAGAATAACCCAGGAACAAGTGGAAGGACAAGCACACCCCTCAGAAACACCTGCAGAAGGACCCCAGCCACGACACCTCCAAGGCAACTGAACAATCCAAACCAACCATCACACACCGATCCCCCTGTTCCCACCCCCCGCACCACAGTTACAGTATTAGACCAGAAGTTGAAGGTTTGGTACACAAATGCAGATGGATTAACGAATAAACATGAGGAATGGCAAGAAAGAATCAATGAGAAGTCCCCAGACATCATAGCAGTTACAGAGACAAAACTCACGGGGACAATAACACATGCAATCTTCCCAACAGGATACCAGATCATGAGGAAAGATAGAAGGGGCAGAGGGGGAGGTGGGGTTGCTCTGCTAGTAAAAAAACAGATGGAAATTCGAGAAAATGGAAGGCATAGATGAGATGGGAAAGAGAGACTACATAGTAGGTACACTTCAGTCTGGGGAACACAAGGTGGTCATTGCAGTGATGTATAATCCACCACAGAACTGCAGGAGGCCAAGAGAGGAATATGAAGAGAGCAACAGAGCAATGGTGGACACCCTTGCTGAGGTGGCAAGAAGAGCTCACTCCAGCAGAGCAAAGTTGCTGGTTATGGGGGATTTCAACCACAGGGAGATTGACTGGGAAAACCTGGAGCCACATGGGGGTCCCGAAACATGGAGAGCCAAGATGATGGACGTGGTGCTGGAAAACCTCATGCACCAACATATTAAGGACACTACCAGAGTGAGAGGGGAGGATGAACCAGCAAGATTGGACCTTGTGTTCACCCTGGGCAGTTCAGACATTGAGGACATCATGTATGAGAGTCCCTTAGGAGCTAGCGACCACGTGGTTCTGTGCTTTGAATATATAGTAGAGCTGCAAGTGGAGAGAGTAACAGGAGTTGAATGGGAAAAGCCTGACTATAAAAGAGGGGACTACATAGGGTTGAGGAACTTCCTGCAGGAGGTCCCATGGGACAGAGAACTGGCAGGAAAGCCAGTAAATGAAATGATGGAATATGTAACAACAAAATGCAAGGAGGCAGAAACAACAGAAACAAACGGGAAGACCAGAGCGAGCCCCTGGTTTACCCGACGGTGTAAGGAGGCAAAAACAAAGTGCAATAGAGAATGGAAAAAGTACAGAAGGCAGAGAACACACGAAAATAGAGAGATCAGTCGCAGAGCCAGGAACGAGTATGCACAGGTAAGGAGGGAGGCCCAGCGACAGTATGAAAATGACACAGCATCGAAAATCAAGACTGACCCGAAACTGTTGTATAGCCACATCAGGAGGAAGACAACAGTCAAAGACCAGGTGATCAGATTAAGGACAGAAGGGGGAGAACTCACAAGAAATGACCAGGAGGTATGTGAGGAGCTAAACAGGAGATTTAAGGAAGTTTTTACAGTAGAGACAGGAAGGGCTGTGGGAAGTCAGTACAGAAGGGAACACCAAGAGGGAATATACCACCAAGTGTTGGATGACATACGAACAACCGAGGAGGTGGTGAAGAAGCTGCTAAGTGACCTTGATACCTCAAAGGCGATGCGACCGGACAACATCTCCCCATGGGTCCTTAGAGAAGGAGCAGAGATGCTGTGCGTGCCTCTAACCACAATCTTCAACACATCCCTTGAAACTGGGCAACTACCTGAGAAATGGAAGACAGCAAATGTAGTCCCCATATTTAAGAAAGGAAACAGAAACGAGGTGCTAAACTACAGACCTGTGTCTCTGACATGTATTGTGTGCAAAGTCATGGAGAAGATTATCAGGAGAGTGGTCGAACACCTGGAACGGAACAAGATTATAGCGAAAACCAGCATGGGTTCATGGAAGGCAAATCTTGTATCACAAACCTCCTGGAGTTTTATGACAAGGTAACAGAAGTAAGACACGAGAGAGAGGGGTGGGTTGATTGCGTTTTCCTAGACTGCAGGAAGGCCTTTGACACAGTTCCCCACAAGAGATTAGTGCAGAAGCTGGAGGATCAGGCGCATGTAACAGGGAGGGCACTGCAGTGGATCAGGGAATACCTGACAAGGAGGCAGCAACGAGTCATGGTACGTGAAGAGGTATCACAGTGGGCGCCTGTGGCGAGCGGGGTCCCACAGGGGTCAGTTCTAGGACCAGTGCTATTTTTGATATATGCGAACGACATGATGGAAGGAATAGACAATGAAGTGTCCCTATTCGCAGATGATGTGAAGTTGATGTGAAGAATTAAATCGGATGAGGATGAGGCAGGACTGCAAAGAGACCTGGACAGGCTGGACATGTGGTCCAGAAACTGTCTTCTCGAATTCAATCCTGCCAAATGCAAAGTCATGAAGATTGGGGAGGGGCAAAGAAGACCGCAGACAGAGTATAGGCTAGGTGGACAAAGACTACAGACCTCACTCAGGGAGAAAGACCTCGGGGTGACCATAACACCGAGCACGTCACCGGAGGCACACATCAACCAAATAACTGCTGCAGCATACGGGCGCCTGGCAAACCTGAGAATAGCGTTCCGATACCTAAATAAGGAATCGTTCAAGACACTGTACACTGTATGTTAGGCCCATACTGGAGTACGCAGCACCAGTCTGGAACCCACACCTGGTCAAGCACATCAAGATGTTAGAGAAAGTACAAAGGTTTGCAACAAGGCTAGTCCCAGAGCTCAGGGGAATGTCGTACGAGGAAAGGTTGAGGGAAATCGGACTGACGACACTGGAGGATAGAAGGGTCAGGGGAGACATGATAACGACATACAAGATACTGCGGGGAATAGATAAGGTGGACAGAGATAGGATGTTCCAGAGAGGGGACACACGAACAAGGGGTCACAACTGGAAGCTGAAGACTCAGACGAGTCACAGAGACTCTATGACTCTTCAGTCATGGAGTCGTCAGGAAGTGGAATAGCTTGGCAAGTGAAGTAGTGGAGGCAGGAACCATACATAGTTTTTGGCAAGTGAAGTAGTGGAGGCAGGAACCATACATAGTTTTAAGAAGAGGTATGATAAAGCTCAGGAAGCAGAGAGAGAGAGAGAGAGGACCTAGTAGCAATCAGTGAAGAGGCGGGGCCAGGAGCTGAGTCTCGACCCCTGCAACCACAATTAGGTGAATTAGGTGAGTACACACACACCTACACACAACCTACACACACACACCTACACACACACCTACACACACACCTACACACACACCTACACACACACCTACACACACACCTACACACACACCTACGCACACACCTACACACACACCTACACACACACCTACACACACACCTACACACACACCTACACACACACCTACACACACACCTACACACACCTACACACACACCTACACACACACACCTACACACACACCTACACACACACCTACACACACACCTACACACACACCTACACACACACCTACACACACACCTACACACACACCTACTCACACACCTACTCACACACCTACTCACACCTACACACACACACCTACACACACACACACACCTACACACACACCTACACACACACACACACACCTACACACACACCTACACACACACACCTACACGCACACACCTACACACACACACCTACACACACACACCTACACACACCTACACACACACACACACACACACACACCTACACACACACACACACACACACACCTACACACACACCTACACACACACCTACACACACACGCACACACCTACACACACACCTACACACACACACACACACACACACACCTACACACACACACACATCTTTCCATCTTTCCAACGGGATACCAAATCCTGAGGAAAGACAGAGGGAACAGGGGGGGTGGAGGAGTGGCGTTGCTGATCAAAAATCGCTGGAATTTTGATGAGCTGGAGAGAGGAGATAGCGGAGAAGAAAGTGATTACATAGTGGGAACACTTCACTCTGGAGGTCCCAAGGTGGTAATAGCAGTGATGTATAACCCACCACAGAACAGCAGGAGGCCAAGGCAAGAGTACGACGAGAGCAATAGAGCGATGGTTGACACACTGGCTAGAGTGGCCAGAAGAGCTCATGCATGCAGGGCAAAGCTCCTGATCATGGGTGACTTTAACCACAAGGAGATCGATTGGGAGAACTTGGACCCACATGGGGGCCAAGATACATGGAGGACTAAGATGATGGAGGTGGTACTGGAGAACTTCATGTACCAACACGTAAGGGACACTACAAGAGAGAGAGGAGAGGATGAACCAGCAAGGCTGGACTTAGTATTCACCTTCAGTAGTGCAGATATCGAGGACATCACATATGAAAGACCCCTTGGGGCCAGTGACCATGTGGTTTTAAGCTTCGAATACACAGTAGAGCTACAAGTGGAGGGAGAAGCAGGAAGGCCAGGACGAATGAAGCCAAACTACAAGAAAGGGGACTACACAGGAATGAGGAACTACCTGAACGGGGTTCAGTGGGACAGAGAACTGGCAGGGAAGCCAGTTAATGAGATGATGGAATATGTAGCAACAAAATGCAAGGAGGCTGAGGAGAGGTTTGTACCCAAGGGTAACAGGAGTAATGAAAAAGCCAGGATGAGCCCATGGTTTACCCAAAGGTGCAGGGAGGCAAAAACCAAGTGTGCTAGGGAATGGAAGAAATATAGAAGGCAAAGGACCCAGGAGAATAAGGAGAACAGTCGTAGAGCCAGAAACGAATATGCACAGATAAGAAGGGAGGCCCAAAGACAATATGAAAATGACATAGCAGCGAAAGCCAAATCTGACCCGAAACTGTTGTACAGCCACATCAGGAGGAAAACAACAGTCAAGGACCAGGTAATCAGGCTAAGGAAGGAAGGAGGAGAGACAACAGGAAATGACCGTGAAGTATGTGAAGAACTCAACAAGAGATTCAAAGAAGTGTTCACAGAGGAGACAGAAGGGACTCCAGAAAGACGGAGAGGTGGGGCACACCACCAAGTGCTGGACACAGTGCACACAACCGAGGAAGAAGTGAAGAGGCTTCTGAGTGAGCTAGATACCTCAAAGGCAATGGGGCCAGATAACATCTCCCCATGGGTATTGAGAGAGGGAGCAGAGGCGCTATGTGTACCCCTAACAACAATATTCAATACATCTATCGAAACAGGGAGATTGCCTGAGGCATGGAAGACAGCAAATGTAGTCCCAATCTTTAAAAAAGGAGACAGACATGAAGCATTAAACTACAGACCAGTGTCACTGACATGTATAGTATGCAAAATCATGGAGAAGATTATCAGGAGAAGAGTGGTGGAACACCTAGAAAGGAATGATCTCATCAACAGCAGCCAGCATGGTTTCAGGGACGGGAAATCCTGTGTCACAAACCTACTGGAGTTCTATGACATGGTGACAGCAGTAAGACAAGAGAGAGAGGCGTAGGTGGATTGCATTTTCTTGGACTGCAAGAAGGCGTTTGACACAGTTCCACACAAGAGATTGGTGCAAAAACTGGAGGACCAAGCAGGGATAACAGGGAAGGCACTACAATGGATCAGGGAATACTTGTCAGGAAGACAGCAGCGAGTCATGGTACGTGGCGAGGTGTCAGAGTGGGCACCTGTGACCAGCGGGGTCCCGCAGGGGTCAGTCCTAGGACCAGTGCTGTTTCTGGTATTTGTGAACGACATGACGGAAGGAATAGACTCTGAGGTGTCCCTGTTTGCAGATGACGTGAAGTTGATGAGAAGAATACACTCGATCGAAGACCAGGCAGAACTACAAAGGGATCTGGACAGGCTGCAGACCTGGTCCAGCAATTGGCTCCTGGAGTTCAATCCCACCAAGTGCAAAGTCATGAAGATTGGGGAAGGGCAAAGAAGGCCGCAGACGGAGTACAGTCTAGGGGGTCAGAGACTACAAACCTCACTCAAGGAAAAAGATCTTGGGGTGAGTATAACACCAGGCACATCTCCTGAAGCGCACATCAACCAAATAACTGCTGCAGCATATGGGCGCCTAGCAAACCTCAGAACAGCATTCCGACATCTTAATAAGGAATCGTTCAGGACCCTGTACACCGTATACGTTAGGCCCATATTGGAGTATGCGGCACCAGTTTGGAACCCACACCTAGCCAAGCACGTAAAGAAACTAGAGAAAGTGCAAAGGTTTGCAACAAGACTAGTCCCAGAGCTAAGAGGTATGTCCTACGAGGAGAGGTTAAGGGAAATCAACCTGACGACACTGGAGGACAGGAGAGAGAGGGGGGGCATGATAACGACATACAAAATACTGAGAGGAATTGACAAGGTGGACAAAGACAGGATGTTCCAGAGATTGGACACAGTAACAAGGGGACACAGTTGGAAGCTGAAGACACAGATGAATCACAGGGATGTTAGGAAGTATTTCTTCAGCCACAGAGTAGTCAGTAAGTGGAATAGTTTGGGAAGCGATGTAGTGGAGGCAGGATCCATACATAGCTTTAAGCAGAGGTATGATAAAGCTCACGGCTCAGGGAGAGTGACCTAGTAGCGATCAGTGAAGAGGCGGGGCCAGGAGCTCGGACTCGACCCCCGCAACCTCAACTAGGTGAGTACAACTAGGTGAGTACACACACCTACACACACACCTACACACACACACACCTACACACACACCTACACACACACACACACCTACACACACACACACACCTACACACACACACACACCTACACACACACACACACCTACACACACACACACCTACACACACCTACACACACACACACACACACACACACACACACACACACACACACACACACACACACACACACACACACACACACACACACACACACACACCTACACACACACACACACACCTACACACACACACCTACACACACACACACCTACACACACACACCACACACACACCTACACACACACACCACACACACACCTACACACACACACACACACACACACACACACACACACACACACACACACACACACACACACACACACACACACACACACACACATACACGCGCGCGCGCGCGCACACACACCTACACACACACCTACACACACACACCTACACACACGCCTAAACACACACACACACACACACACACACACACACGCCTCATGCATCAACATGTTAGAGACACTACCAGAGAGAGAGGAGAGGATGAACCAGCAAGACTGGACCTTGTATTCACCTTGAGTAGTTCTGACATCGAGGATATCATGTATGAAAGGCCCCTGGGAGCTAGTGATCATGTGGTTCTGTGCTTCGACTACATAGTTGAGCTCCAAGTGGAGAGAGCAGCAGGAATAGGGTGGGAAAACCAAACTACAAAAGGGGGAACTACTCAGGCATGAGGAACTTCTTTGAAGACATTCAGTGGGAGAGGGAACTGACAGGAAAACCAGTACAAGAAATGATGGACTATGTGGCAACAAAATGCAAGGAGGCAGAGGAGAGGTTTGTTCCCAAGGGAAACAGAAATAATGGGAAGAACAGAACGAGTCCTTGGTTCACCCAAAGGTGTAGGGAGGCAAAAACTAGGTGTACTAGAGAATGGAAAAGGTACAGAAGACAGAGAACTCAGGAAAATAAAGAGATTAGCCGAAGAGCCAGAAACGAATATGCACAGATAAGAAGGGAGGCTCAGCGGCAATACGAAAATGGCATAGCATCGAAAGTCAAGACTGACCCGAAGCAGTTGTACAGCCACATCAGGAGGAAAACAACAGTCAAGGACCAGGTAATCAGACTGAGGAAGGGTGATGGGGAATTCACAAGAAACGACCGGGAGGTATGTCAGGAGCTCAACACAAGATTTAAAGAAGTATTTACAGTGGAAACCAGTAGGACTCCAGGAAAATCAGAGCAGGGGGGTGCACCATCAAGTGCTGGATGAGGTACATATAACCAAGGAGGAGGTGAAGAAGCTGCTATGCGAACTTGACATCTCAAAGGCGGTGGGACCAGACAACATCTCTCCGTGGGTCCTTAAAGAGGGAGCAGAGACATTGTGTGTACCATTAACAAAGATCTTCAACACATCATTTGAAACTGGGCAACTCCCCGAGGTATGGAAGATGGCAAATGTAGTCCCAATTTTCAAAAAGGGAGACAGACATGAGGCACTAAACTACAGACCTGTATCACTAACGTGTATAGTATGCAAGGTCATGGAGAAGATCATCAGGAGGAGAGTGGTGGAGCACCTGGAAAGAAACAAGTGTATAATTGACAACCAGCATGGTTTCAGGGAGGGAAAATCCTGTGTCACAAACCTATTAGAGTTTTATGACAAGGTGACAGAAGTAAGACAAGAGAGAGAGGGGTGGATCGACTGCATTTTTTTGGACTGCAAGAAGGCCTTCGACACAGTTCCTCACAAGAGGTTACTGCAAAAGCTAGAGGATCAGGCACACAACAGGAAAGGCACTGCAATGGATAAGAGAATACCTTACAGGGAGGCAACAACGAGTCATGGTACGTGAGGAGGTGTCAAAGTGGGCGCCTGTGACAAGCGGGGTTCCACAGGCGTCAGTCCTAGGACCTGTGCTGTTCTTGGTATATGTGAATGACATAACGGAAGGGATAGACTCAGAAGTGTCCTTGTTTGCGGACGATGTGAAGTTAATGAGAAGAATCAAATCGGATGAGGATCAGGCAGGACTACAAAGAGACCTGGACAGGGTACAACCCTGGTCCAGCAACTGGCTCCTTGAGTTTAACCCTGCCAAATGCAAAGTCATGAAGATTGGGGAAGGGCAAAGAAGACCGCAGACACAATATAGTTTAGATGGCCAAAGTCTGCAAACCTCACTCAAGGAAAAAGATCTGGGGGTGAGTATAACACCGAGCATATCTCTTGAGGCGCACATCAATCAGATAACTGCTGCAGCATACGGGCGCCTGGCAAACCTACGGATTGCGTTCCGATACCTCAGTAAGGAGTCCTTTAAGACTCTGTATACCATTTACGTCAGGCCCATACTGGAGTATGCAGCACCAGTTTGGAATCCACACCTAGTCAAGCACGTCAAGAAATTAGAGAAAGTGCAAAGGTTTGCAACAAGACTAGTGCCAGAGCTACGGGGATTGTCCTACGAAGAAAGGTTGAGGGAAATCGGTCTGACGACACTGGAAGCCAGGAGGGTCAGGGGAAACATGATAACGACATATAAAATACTGCGCGGAATAGACGAGGTGGACAAAGACGGGATGTTCCAGAGAAGGGACACAGACACAAGAGGTCACAATTGGAAGTTGAAGACTCAGATGAATCAAAGGGATGTTAGGAAGTATTTCTTCAGTCATAGAGTAGTCAGGCCGTGGAATAGCCTAGAAAGTGAAGTAGTTGAGGCGGGAACCATACATAGTTTTAAGGCGAGGTATGATAAAGCTCATGGGGCAGGGAGAGAGAGGACCTAGTAGCAATCAGCGAAGAGGCGGGGCCAGGAGCTGTGAATCGACCCCTGCAACCACAAATAGGTGAGTACAAATAGGCGAGTACACCTACACACACACGCCTACACACACACGCCTACACACACACGCCTACACACACACGCCTACACACACACGCCTACACACACACGCCTACACACACACGCCTACACACACATGCCTACACACACATGCCTACACACACGCCTACACACACCTACACACACACGCCTACACACACGCCTACACACACACGCCTACACACACGCCTACCCCCCCCCCACACACACACACACACCAACGTTTTCGTTCTTCTCTCTGATTTTTATCATGTCATCTTGCTTCTTTATCACCTTTGCATCTTCTTTCTTAATCATCTTGTACGATCTTGTCTTCACTTGTCTAATATAATCTTGTCTTATCACTCTCTTCCTTATTCATCTCTTCAATTACATTCATCATTCTCGTTTTTTCATCATCTCTTTTTTCATCTGTTCTTTCTTCACCATCTTTCTAATTTTCTTTACCTTTAGTCTTTCATTATCGTCTTCATCTTTACTTTCTTCTTTCTTCTTGTATTTCGTGCCTGGAATATTTATAGATTAATAATATTAATAATATAAAATTAATACTGATCTCAATGTTATATGTAATAAATATTTAATTTTTTTTTTAAATATGTTAATAGACATAAGAGGGATGGAATGTCTATCTCCATCTGCTGAAGAGGACCTTTGAATGAGGTCGAAATTTGAAGAGGTCTGTTTCCGTATGGAATTTGAGTATAGCTTTTTTTTTTAATTGGTTTTATCTCCGGTATTTTGGAAAAAATGTCCATAGATACAGATTCGAAATTTCATTTTTTTTACACATATGGGATAAACCATACCCCTGGCCGGGATTGAACCCGCGGTCATAGAGTCTCAAAACTCCAGCCCGTCGCGTTAGCCACTAGACCAGCTAGCCACAATAAGATTCATCCAACTAGGTATATTTCTACACCATAGGAAAGTTAGCACAGGCACCTCTGTGACCACAAATGCAAGTTTTTACAGACGAATCTCCAGCTAGCGTGGCCGTGACGAACTCTAGCTCAAGTCCCTTCACTGCCGTCAACATGACTCAAGAAATCGTAATGACACGATTGCAAATAAACCATACCCCCATACGCGACGGGCTGGAGTTTTGAGACTCTATGACCGCGGGTTCAATCCCGGCCGGGGGTATGGTTTATTTGCAATCGTGTCATTACGATTTCTTAAGTCACATATGGGATACTAAACTGGAAAATGTTCACGATATATGTGTAGAGAGAGAGATGCGTGTCTCAGTAGGCAGGTAAGGAGATGTTTTACGACGTTCCTCCCCTCAGGGAAGGTTCCTTGATGTTGGTGAGGGGGGCTCTTGATTTAGGGAATTAGATCTGTGCTCCAGTTCCCCGAATTAAGCCTGAATGCCTTCCACATCCCCATCCCCCCCAGGCGCTGTATAATCCTCCGGGTTTAGCGCTTCCCCCTTGATTATAATAATACGACGTTCCTCAGGGGGTTGAAACACAGGAATCTGTACAGAACCACGGTGAAAATAATGTGAAATTCCAAACTTTTTCGTGATTTCTCGTACATCGAGGATAATGATAATGTGAGAAATAACGAATACACTTGGGATTTCACTGTGGTTATTTTGCATATTGTGAGATGACCGAAATGTTCCGCGTAACTACGGGTGTTTTGTGTGCTCAAGTGCCACTCGTCTGTTTATATTGTCATGATGGAAGAAAATATTGTAGTTATTACATGGACATATGTATATATTCATGCACACTCGTGTACGGTTATACATGCGTCTCTGTGTATATATCCGTGTTGAAGGTTCGTGAGAGTAAGCGTGAGGGAAGGTGGTGAGGGAACTAGAAGGTTGTGATGGTAAGTTGATGAGACAACACTGTGAGAGAAGCTCAACTGATACACCTGTTACAGTCTCTCTTAACTTATCCACACACGAATTTTACTCTCTCTCTCTCTCTCTCTCTCTCTCTCTCTCTCTCTCTCTCTCTCTCTCTCTCCTTCCTACACAGAGTTTTGAAAGGTTAGGGGATTCCCAAGTTTGAGAAACTAAGAGATGTTAAATCATTTCGTTCTCTCTCACCCCATATACTCGCTTGCCCCTGGATACTACTACATTTTCTTCCCCGTGTCTTCTCCCTTGTACCTTCCTCGTCGCTGCCTCACTACCTCCCAGTGTAGTCTTGCGACAACGTTTGGTAGTCCCCTTTATAACAACGTAGCTCGTTAAATTTACAGAAGAATGATTTCCAGACTGATCTTGCATGTTAAAGAGCCGTGCTTGCATCACACACACACACACACACACACACACACACACACACACACACACACACACACACACACACACAGTCTGGCGAATGATGTAGTGGAGGGAGGAACTATACATAGCTTTAAGACGAGGTACAATAAAGCTCATGGAGCAGGGTGAGAGAGGACCTAGTAGCGTTCAGTGAAGAGGCGGGGCCACGAGCTGAGTCTCGACCCCTGCAACTACAATTAGGTGAGTACAGTTAGGTGAACACACACACACACACACACACACACACACACACACACACCCTGACGACACTGGAGGACAGGAGAGATAGGGGGGACATGATAACGACATACAAAATACTGAGAGGGATTGACAAGGTGGACAAAGACAGGATGTTCCAGAGATTGGACACAGTAACAAGGGGACACAGTTGGAAGTTGAAGACACAGATGAATCACAAGGATGTTAGGAAGTATTTCTTCAGCCACAGAGTAGTCAGTAAGTGGAATAGTTTGGGAAGCGATGTAGTGGAGGCAGGATCCATACATAGCTTTAAGCAGAGGTATGATAAAGCTCACGGTTCAGGGAGAGTGACCTAGTAGCGACCAGTGAAGAGGCGGGGCCAGGAGCTCGGACTCGACCCCCGCAACCTCAACTAGGTGAGTACACACACACACACACACACACACACACACACACACACACATAAACCTGGCAGGAGGAAAATTAAGAGGCAGGTGCAGGAGCTGAGATTCAAACCCTCAGATCACAAATAGGCGAACATAAACACACACACACAGTATAAGGTAGAAGGCTCAACATAGGCGCTAGCAGGTTGAAGGAAGATGGTAAACACGCGCAAGACAACGATTGATGGGGTGGTGGTGGAAAAGAGGGTGAGGTGGGGTTATCAGTCCCTCAGCCTGGAGTCGATGCGATCAGAGTAGGAGCATGACAGCAACAGCCAGACAGCCCAAGCAACAGCCAGACAGCCCAAGCAACAGCCAGACAGCCCAAGCAACAGCCAGACAGCCCAAGCAACAGCCAGACAGCCCAAGCAACAGCCAGACAGCCCAAGCAACAGCCAGACAGCCCAAGCAACAGCCAGACATCCCAAACAACAGCCAGACAGCCCAAGCAACAGCCAGACAGCCCAAGCAACAGCCAGACAGCCCAAGCAACAGCCAGACAGCCCAAGCTCTTTCACGTTATTGATATATTCACAGGAATGCCATAAATTTGAATGATGATAAAAACGAATGAAAAAAACGTTTTGTGATGATAATTAAGACACACGTGCAAGAGTCGGGTGTCTTTATTGTTGAAACGTTTCGCCTACCCAGTAGACTTCTTCAGTCAGATACAGAGGCAGCAGGTGTAGTAATGGAGATGATTTAATCAGTCAAACAATATTTGCTGCCTCTATATTTGACTAAAGAAGCCTGCTTTGTAGGCGAAACGTTTGATCAGTAAAGATGGTTTAGAAAGACGCGTGAGCAAACATTATATATTTATTACAAAAACTTACTGTCCTTTGACCTTGATCACTTCTAACGTACAAAAGTTAGAAAAGGCAGTATACATTGTCTTTTTAACCTCTGTATGTTAGAAGTGATCAAGGTCCCAGGATCGAAACGTTTTCTAATAAACACGTCCTAGTGTTTGCTCAGGTGTTTTTCTAAACCAATTTGTGGGTATCTAATTACCGTAGTTTGTATCAATAAAGACTTGCACAGTATACGTGTGTGTTGTGGTGGTGATGTTTGCAGGATGATGTCAAACTTAGACGAGGAATACAAACAAAACTGGATTACACAAAACTTCATGGACTGACTTCATGAACGATCAGTAACACTTGCTTGAATTTAATCTTGATGAATGTCTGCCAGAGTTGGACAGTATGTGCTGAGGGGAAGGGAACACTGGTATTTGATGAGGGGGAAGGGAACACTGGTATGTGATGAGGGGAAGGGAGCACTGGTATGTGCTGAGGGGAAGGGAACACTGGTATGTGCTGAGGGGAAGGGAACACTGGTATGTGATGAGGGGGAAGGAAACACTGGTATGTGACGAGGGGAAGGAAACACTGGTATGTGATGAGGGGAAGGGAACACTGGTATGTGACGAGGGGAAGGAAACACTGGTATGTGATGAGGGGAAGGGAACACTGGTATGTGCTGAGGGGAAGGGAACACAGGTATGTGCTGAGGGGAAGGAATCACTGGTATGTGCTGAGGGGAAGGGAACACTGGTATGTGCTGAGGGGAAGGAATCACTGGTATGTGCTGAGGGGAAGGGAACACTGGTATGTGATGAGGGGGAAGGAAACACTGGTATGTGCTGAGGGGAAGGGAACACTGGTATGTGATGAGGGGAAGGGAGCACTGGTATGTGCTGAGGGGAAGGGAACACTGGTATGTGATGAGGGGGAAGGGAACACTGGTATGTGCTGAGGGGAAGGGAACACTGGTATGTGCTGAGGGGGAAGGGAACACTGGTATGTGCTGAGGGGAAGGGAACACTGGTATGTGATGAGGAGGAAGGGAACACTGGTATGTGATGAGGGGGAAGGAAACACTGGTATGTGATGAGGGGAAGGGAACACTGGTATGTGATGAGGGGAAGGGAACACTGGTATGTGATGAGGGGGAAGGAAACACTGGTATGTGATGAGGGGAAGGGAACACTGGTATGTGATGAGGGGGAAGGAAACACTGGTATGTGATGAGGGGAAGGGAACACTGGTATGTGATGAGGGGAAGGAAACACTGGTATGTGATGAGGGGAAGGGAACACTGGTATGTGATGAGGGGGAAGGGAACACTGGTATGTGATGAGGGGAAGGGAACACTGGTATGTGATGAGGGGGAAGGAAACACTGGTATGTGATGAGGGGAAGGGAACACTGGTATGTGATGAGGGGGAAGGGAACACTGGTATGTGATGAGGGGAAGGGAACACTGGTATGTGATGAGGGGAAGGGAACACTGGTATTTGATGAGGGGGAAGGGAACACTGGTATGTGATGAGGGGAAGGGAACACTGGTATGTGATGAGGGGGAAGGAAACACTGGTATGTGCTGAGGGGAAGGGAACACTGGTATGTGATGAGGGGGAAGGAAACACTGGTATGTGCTGAGGGGAAGGGAACACTGGTATGTGCTGAGGGGGAAGGAAACACTGGTATGTGATGAGGGGAAGGAAACACTGGTATGTGATGAGGGGAAGGGAACACTGGTATGTGATGAGGGGGAAGGAAACACTGGTATGTGATGAGGGGAAGGGAACACTGGTATGTGATGAGGGGAAGGGAACACTGGTATGTGATGAGGGGGAAGGGAACACTGGTATGTGATGAGGGGAAGGAAACACTGGTATGTGATGAGGGGGAAGGGAACACTGGTATGTGATGAGGGGAAGGGAACACTGGTATGTGATGAGGGGAAGGGAACACTGGTATGTGATGAGGGGGAAGGCAACACTGGTATGTGCTGAGGGGAAGGGAACACTGGTATTTGATGAGGGGGAAGGGAACACTGGTATGTGATGAGGGGAAGGGAACACTGGTATGTGATGAGGGGGAAGGAAACACTGGTATGTGCTGAGGGGAAGGGAACACTGGTATGTGATGAGGGGGAAGGGAACACTGGTATGTGATGAGGGGAAGGGAACACTGGTATGTGATGAGAGGAAGGAAACACTGGTATGTGATGAGGGGAAGGGAACACTGGTATGTGATGAGGGGAAGGAATCACTGGTATGTGCTGAGGGGAAGGAATCACTGGTATGTGCTGAGGGGAAGGAATCACTGGTATGTGCTGAGGGGAAGGAATCACTGGTATGTGCTGAGGGGAAGGGAACACTGGTATGTGCTGAGGGGAAGGAATCACTGGTATGTGCTGAGGGGAAGGAAACACTGGTATGTGCTGAGGGGAAGGGAACACTGGTATGTGCTGAGGGGAAGGAAACACTGGTATGTGCTGAGGGGAAGGAAACACTGGTATGTGCTGAGGGGAAGGGAACACTGGTATGTGCTGAGGGGAAGGAAACACTGGTATGTGCTGAGGGGAAGGAATCACTGGTATGTGCTGAGGGGAAGGGAACACTGGTATGTGCTGAGGGGAAGGAAACACTGGTATGTGCTGAGGGGAAGGAAACACTGGTATGTGCTGAGGGGAAGGGAACACTGGTATGTGCTTAGGGTAAGGAATCACTGGTATGTGCTGAGGGGAAGGGAACACTGGTATGTGCTGAGGGGAAGGGAACACTGGTATGTGCTGAGGGGAAGGAATCACTGGTATGTGCTGAGGGGAAGGGAACACTGGTATGTGCTGAGGGTAAGGAATCACTGGTATGTGCTGAGGGGAAGGGAACACTGGTATGTGCTGAGGGGAAGGAATCACTGGTATGTGCTGAGGGGAAGGGAACACTGGTATGTGCTGAGGGGAAGGAATCACTGGTATGTGCTGAGGGGAAGGAATCACTGGTATGTGCTGAGGGGAAGGGAACACTGGTATGTGCTGAGGGGAAGGAATCACTGGTATGTGCTGAGGGGAAGGAATCACTGGTAGATGCTGAGGGGAAGGAATCACTGGTATGTGCTGAGGGGAAGGAATCACTGGTAGATGAGAAGGATCGCGAAGTACATGAACAAGACACTTATGGAACATTTTGGAATCTTTACTGAGGAAACGTTTCGCCAGCCAGTGGCTTCTTCAGTCCATACAAAGAAGAATGGTGAAGAACAGGAGTAGTTTAAGGTAATCAGTCCCTCAGCCTTGAATCGAGAAGATTTGATGGAAAATGAGAAGAAAGGAGGGGCACTGCAGCAGGCTTACTGACCCGTACTAAACAGGTTTTTCTCAAATCCAAGCCCACTAACAAAAATATTTACACTTATTTTGAGTGCTAGGAAGCAATAATATTTGAGAATTCAATTAACTCGTGTGCAAGTCCCACTCAGATCCAACCCCTTTCACTCGTGTGTTTATCTAACCTATATCTGAAGCTACCCAGATGTATGGCCAGAGAGCCACGGAAGCGAGATAACGTCAGCGAGCGGCATACAAACACGCTGACGAAGCGAAAGGAATATCTGCAGGAACTTCGCCAAGGACGCCTCCAAGATGTACGTCAGCTACGTGAGGTTAATGTAGTATGCAGCCCTCAGCCTCGCATACATACCTCCTTACATCATGTATAAACTAATGGACGGTCCGGAGGCTGCCCGCCACGGCTAGTTCCTGAACTTATGGCTGTGAATTGTGAGAACACGGAGAATGGATTCACAACACTGGAAACTAGTTCCTGAACTAGCTGCTGCTGTACTATGGTCAGCTGCTGCTGTTGCTGCACCACCACCATCAGCTGCTGCTGCTGCTGCTGCTGCTGCTGCTGCACCACGTCAGCTGTACTACTCGAAGATGTGGAGAGAGTGTTGCTGGTGTGGCTTAACGAGAAACAATGGAGACTTTCTGCGCTCACTCAACACTGGAGACTAGTTCCTGAGCTCACAACACTGGAGGCTAGTCTTTGAGCTCACTCACAATACTGGAGGCTAGTTCCTGACCTCACAACACTAGAGACTAGCTCCTGAGCTCACTCACAACACTGGAGGCTAGTCTCTGAGCTCACAACACTGGAGGGTAGTTCCTGAGCTTACAACACTGGAGACTAGTCCCTGAGTTCACAACACTGGAGGCTAGTTCCTGAGTTCACAACACTGGAGGCTAGTTCCTGAGTTCACAACACTGGAGGCTAGTCCCTGAGTTCACAACACTGGAGAGTAGTCCCCGAGTTCACAACACTGGAGGCTAGTCCCTGAGTTCACAACACTGGAGAGTAGTTCCTGAGTTCACAACACTGGAGGCTAGTTCCTGAGTTCACAACACTGGAGGCTAGTTCCTGAGTTCACAACACTGGAGGCTAGTCCCTGAGTCCACAACACTGGAGGCTAGTCCCTGAGTCCACAACACTGGAGGCTAGTCCCTGAGTCCACAACACTGGAGGCTAGTCCCTGAGTTCACAACACTGGACACTGTCCCTGAGTTCACAACACTGGAGGCTAGTCCCTGAGTTCACAACACTGGAGGCTAGTCCCTGAGTTCACAACACTGGAGGCTAGTCCCTGAGTTCACAACACTGGAGAGTAGTTCCTGAGTTCACAACACTGGAGAGTAGTTCCTGAGTTCACAACACTGGAGGCTAGTCCCTGAGTTCACAACACTGGAGGCTAGTCCCTGAGTTCACAACACTGGAGGCTAGTCCCTGAGTTCACAACACTGGAGGCTAGTCCCTGAGTTCACAACACTGGAGGCTAGTCCCTGAGTTCACAACACTGGAGGCTAGTCCCTGAGTTCACAACACTGGAGGCTAGTCCCTGAGTTCACAACACTGGAGGCTAGTCCCTGAGCTCAGGGATGTGAATTATGAGGACACTAAGAACTTGCTCCCAACACTACAAACACAAGCTCGGACACTTAGCTGATTAGCTAATTGGCCGAGTATATTGCTGATTAGTAATTAGTACCTGGATATGTTGATCTTCGTCTTGGCTACATGAAATGCTAATGAGCTGACTCATTTGCTTCATGCATATTTTCTCCCGGTATCACAATATACGAGAGAGAGAGAGAGAGAGAGAGAGAGGGGCAGGCCGACCGAGCGCTTGACCAATCTTTCAAATCTTTCCCACATATTCAGTTTTTTAGACGTATAATGTAGTTTTAAAATGCGTCTTACCTCCTGTATATGATGGAGACATCTTCATAAAAGTTACATTTGTGGGTGTATGGTAGAGGTGCTGCTGAGAGATGGTAATTGTCAAGTGATAGTAACTGTAGCTCTGCTGGAAGGTTACCTTTGATGCTGTCGTAGCTGATGATCCTTTAATGGTATACTTGACGATTTGAATTCCAGTACCTGCTGGAATTTATCCCGTGTAAGACTATACTCCAGTCCTGTTTGTAAAAAATTCCGGTACCTGCTGGAGTATTATTTCCCATGTAAGACAATACTCCAGTCCTGTTTGTAAGAAACTTCGGTACCTACTGGAGTATTATACCCTGTGTAAGACAACACTCCAGTTGTATATAAGACTCCAGTACTTGATGGAAGGATTAACTCGTTGAATAAAATGTAGCTTTGTACCTAATGTTTGCAGGAAAAAGTACTGGCCGAATGACCAAGAGAAAAAAACATTTGTTAATTCAGTTAATCCTGGAACCTTGTGAACGCTGTGTTTGGTCTTCAGTGTTATGGTGTTGGTCTAGTGATTTTTAGCACCGAGCCCGGGACGTTTTAGCTTGGAGGTTGAGTGGACGACTTCTCTACTTAACTAGAGCGAAACGTTGCCCGGCTGGAGGGCGAGATAGATGAGTAGTTAAGGGCAGGTTCGTGAGGGTATCTTTAGATCTTTTCATCTGGTCTGCCTGACTCCAGGTCGCTTTTAGTGGTCTCAGCTCGTCAAACCTGGTCTCATTTAGTTCAGCTTGCCTCACCTGGTCTCAGCATCTCTTACATAACCCTCTCCCTTTCCTCATCTCACTTCGCCTAATCTTTACTTTCTCTTTTCAGACTCTCTCTCCACCTCAGCATCCCATCACACATCCCATTCCTCTTTCTCCTCATCCCACTGCGTTCTTACCAGTTTATCTACCTATCTCTCGTTTTTTTTTTTTACACAAGGGTTTTTATAGGGTTGGGTTAAGAGTTCTTGCCTTTATTTACACGATAAGAGATGTTACCTATCCCAGCTCCCTCCCCTTCTCTCTTCCCTCCTCTATCCCTCCTTCTCTATCCCTCCCCACCCTTTTTTCCACAAGTCGTGACCCAGGATTCCAAGTTGTTAAGTCTGTGAGCATAAGGGCAGTTCGTGCCGACATGCGCTCTATCTCATGGATCCTCATCATGAACACAAGGCAACTAATCTCGACTAGATTAGCTAGTCTCACCTCCAGGATAGATATAGCAGGAGCAGCATTGTTAAGGGTATCAAGAAAAAGGTTGCAAGAAACCCAACCTGCCTTCCGATCAGTGGAGAAATATCTGTATGGAGAATTTCGTAACTGCTTCATTTACAACTGTTTTGATAAATTTTCCTCTCTCTGGCTTCGCTATGCAAATAAAGACTTCGCTCTTGTGGCCTAAAAGAGAAGATATCCACGTGGCAGAGCCAGAGAGAGAGAAGGACGCATCAAAATATTTTGAAATAGAGCAGCCTGGAGACACTCCACTTAGAGAGTTCTCCCACGAAGGGAAGACTACACTGGGGCTTTCTATAAAGTAGTTAAAAGATGGCCAGCACTTTATTGTGCAGACGTTTCGCCAACCAGAGGCTTCATCAGTCCAGTACAGAGAAAAATGGTTGAAGATCAGCAGGAGGTTGATGTGATCAGTCCATCAAAGAATTCTTCTCTGTATTGTACTGATGAAGCCACTAGTAGGCGAAACGTCTCCACAATAAAGTTACCCAAGAGTTACACACCTGTCTCACTTATCAACTTGTCGGTTCTCTGAACCATTTATAGACATCTCTTAAACATTCAAGTTAATCCTAAGTCAGTTGTATACTGTACGGAAATAAATGTCTTTGTCATTAAAATCTGGGACACCAACTCAAAATCATGCAATCCATAATATAGGGATTTATAAAGAAAAAAAATTGGATTTTTTTTTAGGGAGTCTCTGCAGTGGAAATAAAAATCTCGTATATCTAACTATATGAAAAAGTTCAACGTGACGAAGTATTTTGCTTTAAATAAAAATGTTTACAATCTTCGAGCGTAAGTTCAAGATTTGATTTTTTTTTTATATCTGATTTTTGTTCATAATTATTTTATCTCAGGTGGTGTTAACTCTTATGTTGCTATGTATATTAATTCTTATTTCTACAAAAGTATATGATATATGGTATATAGAAGTCCCGGGTTATGTAGGGCATTTACTGCAACTTATTGCTGTTGAATTAGACATATGTGCAACTCTTGGGTATCTTTATTGAGGAAACGTTTCGCCACACAGTGGTTTCATCAGTCCATACAAAGGATAAATTTGAAGAACAGGAGGAGAATGAGGTAATCAGTCCCTCAGCCTTGAGTCGATGTGGTCAGTCCATCAATCCTGACCACAAGGTTGAGGGACTGATTACCTCATTCTCCTCCTGTTCTTCAAATTTATCCTTTGTATGGACTGATGAAGCCACTGTGTGGCGAAACGTTTCCTCAATAAAGATACCCAAGAGTTGCACATGTGTCTAATTTAACAACATATCGGTTCTCTGAACCATTCATCTACGATTCTGCAACTTATGTTAATTTTATCCCCAGGATGCGACCCACACCAGTCCACTAACACCCAAGTAACTATTTTCCTGAGTGGATAGGAGCAGTAGGTGACTTAAGGAAAAACATCCTAATGGTTCCTCCTGTACCAGGGATCGAACCACGGACCTCTGTGTGTGAGCTGAGTGCTCTAGCACTTCCGAAAAGTTATACACTTAAGAGTGAAGAATTAGACACACGTGCAACATCTGGGTATCTTTATTTGTAGACGTTTCGCCATCCAGTGGCTTTATCAACACAAGGACATGATGGGAAGACTGTAGAACTATATACAAAAGATGAGGTAATCAGTCCCTGAGTCTTGGAGTTGAAGATCACCGTAGTCTTGAAGACTACGGTGATCTTCACCAACTCCAAGACTCAGGGACTGATTACCTCATCTTCTGTACGTAATTCTACAGTCTTCACATTATGTCCTTATATTGATAAAACCACTGGATGGCGAAACGTCTACAAATAAAGATACCCAGATGTTGCACGTGTGTCTAATTCTTCATCTTGTTGGCATTGTATACCACTTATATACAGTATAAGAGTTGTAGTGACTGAAAGATTGGGGAACAACTAAACCCTTAGGGGTCATAGAGCGCCTGGCAACGAGGTTTGATAAGAGGAAAAGGAGGGTAGGTCCAAATCACTGGATCAGCATATGTTCACTAGCTTAGAGGACTCTCCCTTGATCAAGGAACGATAGATAGTGCAGGATAGGGCGGTGGGTGGGAGCAATATCAGTGGGCAGGGTTGGTGGGTCAGTGGTGGGTGGGTCAGTGGTGGGTGGGCGTAATATCAGTGGGCAGGGTGGGTGGGTGAGTGGGCAGGTGGGTACAAGGGTGCCATCACTTCCCGGATCTGTACACCAAGACAAATGACCTCACCACCTCACCTCTGCTTCAGAAAAATGATTTAACCTTTGAAGGGCTCTTGATCCAGTGAACTGGAGATACCCCCACCCCCGTTGAATCAAACTTGATTACCTCCAGTATGACCCTTTCAGTAGAAAGGTGGGGTAGACAGTAGAAGCACGGAGGTAGAAAAGGCCTAGGGTAGATTTAACAATAAAATACTAGAGTGTGCAGCACAAGTTTGTGATTACAAAAGGATGAGTACAGATGGGAAAAGAAAAGACTGGTGGAATGATGACATAAAGAGGGTGGTAGGGAAGGAAAAAAAGTTACCATCATTCTAACCTTAAAACTTGTGTTCCGCTTTACATTATAGTGTATACTGTGTACAATTATGCATGAAAGATAAGGATGATAGGAGAATATTCAAACATACTTAAGAAGAAATCCCTCTGTTTTTTCTTGGCGCTTTTTATCTCCTTCTCCGAGGCCATATCTGCACCTTGGAAGGTTAAAATATAAAAAAATAGGGAATGCGGAGTATATGGAGAGAGGAATGTGAGGTACAAGGAGTGGTGAGGGAATCCAATGGAGAGTCAGAGAATGGGTGAGTTTTTATCAGCAGTTTTTTTTATTGAGAAGAAGAAACAATTTTGGAGAGAGATTGATGAGTTGAAAAAGTCTGGAGAGCAAATAGTCTTGGGAGTTAGAGAAAAAAGTAGAGAAAAGAAGGGGAGATGCTAGATGGGAAGGTGAAGCTATTGGGGAGAGGGGGAGGTGTTAGATGAGAAGGTGAAGGGAGGTATTGGAAAGATGGGGAGACCTTAGATGGGTAGGTGAAGGAAAGTACTGGTAAGATGGGGAGATGTTAGATGGGAAGGTGAAGGAATGTACTGGGAAGAGGTGGAGGTACTGGAACGATGGAGAGAACATTTTGATATGTTAAATGTTGATGATGAAAGAAGCGCAGTGATATGCATTGGACAGGGAAGAAGGATATCTCGTAGGAGTAAAGAAAAGATAAAATTGAGTGTGTGGGTATAATAGTCTTAAAGTTTGGTATAATTGTTCAGTATATACATGAAAGTGGGGAAAATAAAGCCTGACAGAGAGCATTCCTGGTTCCTTTGTGCAGTGAAAATAAGAGGAGGGAGACAAGAATACAAGAATTATAAAAGAATAAACTTGTTGAATATGCCGGGTAAAGTGTATAGTAGAAAAATTATTGAGAATCCAGGGAAAAACAGAAATTAGGCCTGCAGAATATGGAACAGTTAGAAGGGTAAGGAAAGTGTAGAACAGGTGTTTACATTGAAGCAAGTAAGTGAACAATACGTCATCCATGGTAACGAACTCAGTATTATATTATATGCTTTTAGAAAAGGCATATAATATTGTGGACAGCGGAGCAATATGGCAGATGTTACAAAGATGTGGGATAGGCAGTAGGCTACTAAAAACAGTAGAGAGTTTTTATTCGAATGGTAAATCTCATGTTAGAGTATGTGTAAAGAAGAAGACTATTTTCCAGTAGAAGTTCTAGAACTAAGAGAGGGACGTGATGTCACCATGGTTCTTTAATATACTTGATAGAAGAGAGTGTAAAAGATATAAAGGCTGAGGTGTTGGGAAGAGAAATCTGGTACGAGTTACTTGTCAGTGTTGTTGTTTGTCAGTGACACAGTTCTAGATGGTGCATAAGAGAAGTTGCAAATAATGGTGGAAATATATATATATATATATATATATATATATATATATATATATATATATATATATATATATATATATATATATATATATATATATATATATAGGGGTGTTAATGTTGCAGTTTAAAAACTGTAGTGACATATATATAATATATATACATATATATATATACATATATACATATATATATATACATATATATACATATATATAAAGCACCCTTCTGGCAAGACAGTGATGGAGTGAATGATGGTGAAAGTTTTTCTTTTTCGGGCTACCCTGCCTTGGTGGGAATCGGCCAGTGTGATAAAAAAAATATTATTTATATATATATATATATATATATATATATATATATATATATATATATATAATGAAAGAGAGAATGCGCTAAACCCGTTTGGGTCATTCAGTCGCGACCAAATATATAACCATTGAGGATACTGGTGATTGACTTAGGTAAGACATGATAACAAGTGACATGTCTACTGTTCTTGTGTGTGTGTGTGTGTGTGTGTGTGTGTGTGTACTCACCTAATTGTTATTGCAGGGGTCGAGACTCTGCTCCTGGCCGCTTCTTCACTGACTGCTACAAAGTCCTCTCTCTCCCTGCTCCATGAGATTTATCATACCTCGTCTTAAAACTATGTATGGGTCCTGCCTCCACTACATCACTCGCCATACTATTCCACTTTCTGACAACTCTTTGACTGAAGAAATACTTCCTAACATCCCTTTGACTCATCTGAGTCTTCAACTTCCAATTGTGACCCCTTGTTTCTGTGTCCCATCTGTGGAACATCCTGTCTCTGTCCACCTTATCTATACCTCGCAGTATTTTGTATGTCGTTATCATGTCTCCCCTAACACTCCTGTCCTCCAGTGTCGTCAGACCGATTTCCCTTAACCTTTCTTCGTAGGACATTCCCCTTAGCTCTGGAACTAGCCATGTTGCAAACCTTTGCACTTTCTCTAATTTATTAACGTGCTTGACCAGGTGTGGGTTCCAAACTGGTGCTGCATACTCTAGAATGGGGTTGACGTACACGGTGTACAGTGTCTTGAACGATTCCTTACTGAGGTATCGGGACGCTATTCTCAGGTTTGCCAGGCGCCCATATGCTGCAGCAGTTATCTGGTTGATGTGCACTTTCGGAGACATGCTCGGTGTTATACTCGCCCCAAGATTTTTCTCCTTCAGTGAGGTTTGCAGTCTTTGGCCACCTAGCCTATACTTTGTCTGCGGTCTTCTTTGCCCTTCTCCGATCTTCATGACTATGCATTTGGTGGGGTTAAATTCGAGGAGCCAGTTGGTGAACCACTCATCCAGCCTGCCCAGGTCTCTTTGTAGTCCTGCCTTATCCTCATCTAATTTAATTCTCCTCATTAACTTGACATCATCTGTAAACAGGGACATTTCTGAGTCTATCCCTTCCATCATGTCATTCACACGTAACAAAAATAGCACTGGTTCTAGGACTGACCCCTGTGGGACCCCGCTGGTCACAGGCGCCCACTGCGATACCTCATCACGTACCATTATTTGTTGTTGCCTCTCTGTCAGTTATTCTCCGATCCATTGCAGTGCCCTTCCTGTTATACGTGCCTGATCCTCTAGCTTCTGCACTAATCTCTTGTGTGAAACTGTCAAACGCCTTACACTCCAAGAAAACGCAATCTACCCACCCCTCTTTCTCTCGTCTTACTGCTGTCACCCTGTCATAGAACTCCAGTAGGTTTGTGACACAGGATTTCCCGTCCCTGAAACCTTGCTGGTTGTCGTTGATAAGCTCATTCGTTTCTAGGTGTTCACCACTCTACTCCTGATAATCTTCTCCATGACTTTGCATACTATACATGTCAGTGACACTGGTGTATAGTTTAGTGCTTCATGTCTGTCTCCTTTTTTAAAAATTTGGACTACATTTGCTGTCTTCCATACCACAGGTAGTCGCCCTGTTTCGATAGATGTGTTGATTGTTGTTTGTGGTACATTCAGTACCTCTGCTCCCTCACTCAGGACCCACGGAGAGATGTTATCCGGCCCTATCGCCTTCGAGGTATCTAGCTCACTCAGCAGCCTCTTCACTTCTTCCTCGGTTGTGTGTACTGTGTCCAACACTTGGTGGTGTACCCCACCTCTCCGTCTTTCTGGAGTCCCTCTGTCTCCTGTGTGTGTGTGTGTGTGTGTGTGTGTGTGTGTGTGTGTGTGTGTGTGTGTGTGTGTGTGTGTGTGTGTGTGTGTACGTGTGTACGTGTGTGTGTGTGTACGTGTGTGTGTGTGTACGTGTGTGTGTACATCACTCACACTGGGACTTCTGTTACAAAATAACTTTTAGGAAGTTTACAATTCTCGATTGGACAAAAATGGTTTTCTGCTGTATGATTCTCTCCCCCCTCGCTCTTTTCCTCTTCCTTTCTCTTTGCCTCCCTCTTTTCGTCCCCATCTATCCTTTCTACCCCTCTTCTTTTCCTTCTCGTCCCCTCTCTCCTTCACTTTCCTTCTCTCCCTCATTTTCTCTCCTTTTCTCCCCTTTTCTCCCTATCTTTTCTTATCCCCCATTCCCTCCCCCTCTCTCTCCCTCTCTCCCTCCCTCCCCTCTCTCCCTCCCTCCCCCTCTCTCTCCCTCTCTCCCTCCCTCCCCTCTCTCCCTCCCTCCCCTCTCTCCCTCCCTCCCCTCTCTCCCCGTCTCCCTCTCACTCTCCCCCCGTCTCTCTCTCTCTCTCTCTCTCTCTCTCTCTCTCTCTCTCTCTCTCTCTCTCTCTCTCTCTCTCTCTCTCTCTTTCCCTCTCTCTCTCTCCTCCCTCACACACTATAGACGTAAACACGTATTCAATGCGTGAGAATACGCATGATTTTCGGTCAGCTGAGGTTCCCAGTTCATACACCTAGCGACCATGCGTATCTGATTCGGATCTTACAGAACGAATCGCATTACCCGAATCACCGAGACGCAGAATGCCCAGCGTACGTTCATCGATGCGTATTGTTCAACAATTCGCAGTTTTTGTGTTCGGAATGTCTGGTGTGTTGAGAAATCCGAAGACCAGGTTCTCTCCGCTGATCATTCGCGGATCGTAGCGGATTCTGTCTCAAGCAGACTGTTGGAGGTTCGTAAGTCAAATTATATTAATAATAATAATAATCTTTCTTCTTACAAGTATATGATAGTTTATATAGACCATAATTGACATCAGTGACATACTATATTGAAAGCCCTTGGTTATACCTGGAGATGGTTTCGGGGGTCAGCGCCCCCGCGGGCCTGTCTATAACCAGACCTCATAGTGGATCAGGGTCTGTTCAACCAGGTTGTTACTGTTGGCCGCACGCAACCTGACGTACGAATCACAGCCCGGCTGCTCAGGTACCGACTTTAGGTACCTGTCCAGGGCCTGTCTTGTCCCCAGGATGCGACCCATACCACTCGACTAACGCCCAGGTGCCTACTTACTGCTAAGTGAACATGGACAGCAGATGCCTTAAGGAAACACGCTCCCAATGTTTCCACCCGTACCGGGGATCAAACCACGAATCTCAGTGTGTGAACTGAGTGTGCTACCAACCGAGCTACGGCACACCGTAAACTGCAATTGTCTTTGCGGCTTCACGAAGATTTGTTGCCGAATTCAGTGATGTTTTTCTTGCTTATTCCTTGTACTTTGAATATCTTCATAACTTGATTGATCAGAATTTCGAGATTTATTTTATATCTTATTGCCAAAAAGGCTTAAATTTTTAGAAAAATTTAGACACTGGAAATGACGGAATTTTGTAAATGTGATTGAAAAAGGACATCCAAAATTGAATAGCACGTACGTGGTAAGGCCTTCACTGTACGTGGTAAGGCCTTTACTGTACGTGGTAAGGCCTTTACTGTATGTGGTAAGGCCTTCATTGTACGTGGTAAGGCCTTCATTGTACGTGGTAAGGCCTTTACTGTATGTGGTAAGGCCTTCATTGTAAGTGGTAAGGCCTTTACTGTACGTGGTAAGGCATTCACTGTACGTGTTCGGCTTCATTGTTGTTGCTGTGGTACGACTGACGTGGGTTTGGAGTGAAGTTGATGTGTTGAGTGAGTTCTGCTAAGGGTTGTGATGCCCAGCCGAGCTGGTGACCACCTCGTGGAATGTTATTTTCTGTTCTGGTCACTTGTTCTGACATGATCCCCTCTTTCTGGTCACTTGTTCTGATATGATCCCCTCTTTCTGGTCACTTGTTCTGATATGATCCCCTCTTTCTGGTCACTTGTTCTGATATGATCCCCTCTTTCTGGTCACTTGTTCTGACATGATCCCCTCTTTCTGGTCACTTGTTTTGATATGATCCCCTCTTTCTGGTCACTTGTTTTGACATGATCCCCTCTTTCTGGTCACTTGTTTTGACATGATCCCCTCTTTCTGGTCACTTGTTCTGATATGATCCCCTCTTTGTGGTCACTTGTTCTGACATGATCCCCTCTTTCTGGTCACTTGTTTTGACATGATCCCCTCTTTCTGGTCACTTGTTCTGACATTATCCCCTCTTTCTGGTCACTTGTTCTGACATGATCCCCTCTTTCTGGTCACTTGTTTTGACATGATCCCCCTCTTTCTGGTCACTTGTTCTGACATGATCCCCTCTTTCTGGTCACTTGTTCTGACATGATCCCCGCTTTGTGGTCACTTGTTCTGACATGATCCTCTCTTTCTGGTCACTTTTCTGACATGATCCCCTCTTTGTGGTCACTTGTTTTGACATGATCCCCTCCTTCTGGTCACTTGTTTTGACATGATCCCCTCTTTTTGGTCACTTATTCTGACATGATCCCCTCTTTCTGGTCACTTGTTCTGACATGATCCCCTCTTTCTGGTCACTTGTTCTGACATGATCCCCTCTTTCTGGTCACTTGTTCTGACATGATCCCCTCTTTCTGGTCACTTGTTCTGACATGATCCCCTCTTTCTGGTCACTTGTTCTGACATGATCCCCTCTTTCTGGTCACTTGTTCTGACATGATCCCCTCTTTCTGGTCACTTGTTTTGACGTGATCTCCTCTTTCTGGTCACTTCTGACATGATCCCCACTTTGTGGTCACTTGTTCTGACATGATCCCCTCTTTCTGGTCATTTGTTCTGACATGATCCCCTTTTTCTGGTCACTTGTTTTGACATGATCTCCTCTTTCTGGTCACTTGTTCTGACATGATCCCCTCTTTCTGGTCACTTGTTCTGACATGATCCCCTCTTTCTGGTCACTTGTTTTGACATGATCCCCTCTTTCTGGTCACTTGTTTTGACATGATCTCCCCTTTCTGGTCACTTGTTCTGACATGATCCTCTCTTTCTGGTCACTTCTGACATGATCCCCGCTTTGTGGTCAGGTGTTCTGACATGATCCTCTCTTTCTGGTCACTTCTTTTGACATGATCCCCTCTTTCTGGTCACTTCTGACATGATCCCCGCTTTGTGGTCAGGTGTTCTGACATGATCCCCTCTTTCTGGTCACTTTTTTTGACATGATCTCCTCTTTCTGGTCACTTGTTCTGACATGATCGCCTCTTTGTGGTCACTTGTGTTGACATGATCCCCTCTTTCTGGTCACTTGTTCTGACATGATCCCCGCTTTCTTGTCACTTGTTTTGACGTGATCTCCTCTTTCTGGTCACTTGTTCTGACATGATCCCCGCTTTCTGGTCACTTGTTCTGACATGATCCCCTCTTTCTGGTCACTTGTTCTGACATGATCCCCTCTTTCTGGTCACTTGTTTTGACATGATCCCCTCTTTCTGGTCACTTTTTTTGACATGATCTCTTTCTGGTCACTTGTTCTGACATGATCCCCTCTTTCTGGTCACTTGTTTTGACATGATCCCCTCTTTCTGGTCACTTGTTTTGACGTGATCTCCTCTTTCTGGTCACTTGTTCTGACATGATCCCCGCTTTGTGGTCACTTGTTCTGACATGATCCCCTCTTTCTAGTCACTTGTTCTGACATGATCCCCTCTTTCTGGTCACTTGTTCTGACATGATCCCCTCTTTCTGGTCACTTGTTCTGACATGATCCCCGCTTTGTGGTCACTTGTTCTGACATGATCCCCGTTTTGTGGTCACTTGTTTTGACATGATCCCCTCTTTCTGGTCACTTGTTCTCACATGATCCCCTCTTTCTGGTCACTTGTTTTGACATGATCCCCTCTTTCTGGTCACTTGTTCTGACATGATCCCCTCTTTCTGATCACTTGTTCTGACATGATCCCCTCTTTCTGGTCACTTGTTCTGACATGATCCCCTCTTTCTGGTCACTTGTTTTGACGTGATCCCCGATTTGTGGTCACTTGTTCTGACATGATCCCCTCTTTCTAGTCACTTGTTTTGACATGATCCCCTCTTTCTGGTCACTTGTTCTGACATGATCCCCTCTTTCTAGTCACTTGTTTTGACATGATCCCCTCTTTCTGGTCACTTGTTTTGACATGATCCCCTCTTTCTGGTCACTTGTTTTGACATGATCTCCTCTTTCTGGTCACTTGTTCTGACATGATCCCCGCTTTGTGGTCACTTGTTCTGACATGATCCCCTCTTTCTGGTCACTTGTTTTGACATGATCCCCTCTTTCTGGTCACTTGTTTTGACATGATCCCCTCTTTCTGGTCACTTGTTTTGACATGATCCCCTCTTTCTGGTCACTTGTTCTGACATGATCCCCTCTTTCTGGTCACTTGTTCCGACATGATCCCCTCTTTCTGTTAACTACTGACAACATGACCTCTCTGTTCTATCCACTACTTCTGACATAACGTGAACCGGTCGGGTGGTGAGGTTTGGGAAGTACTCTCACGTTCTCATTCGTCTCTAAATATTGTAATACCATTATAATACCATTGTGATACCATTATAATACCATTGTAATACCATTGTAACCTTCCTGGCTCTCAGAACTTTTTGGTCTTTTCCCTAGGTCCAGTATGTGCCGCTGTGGTCTTTGTACTACTACTACCTACAGGATGGGTATGTAGATGAATGTTCAGAGAACCGACAAGTTGATAAATTTGACACATGTGCAACACTGGGTATCTTTATTGATGAGGCCACTGTGTGGCGAAACGTTTCCTCAATAAAGATACCCCGAGTGTTGCACATGTGTCAAATTTATCAGGATGGGTATGGGTGACTACTACCCACTGGATGGGTATGGGGGTAACTGCTACCCACAGGATGGGTATGGGGGTAACTGCTACCCACAGGATGGGTATGGGGGTAACTGCTACCCACAGGATGGGTATGGGGGTAACTGCTACCCACAGGATGGGTATGGGGGTAACTGCTACCCACAGGATGGGTATGGGGGTAACTGCTACCCACAGGATGGGTATGGGGGTAACTGCTACCCACAGGATGGGTATGGGGGTAACTGCTACCCACAGGATGGGTATGGGGGTAACTGCTACCCACAGGATGGGTATGTGGAACATAAGGCTCTTAACACCTCACTTCCTTCTGAAAATTGCTGTTCAACACTTTTATTTTCACCCATATTTTTAAAAGCTTTGTAAGTCTTTAAGTGTGAATATTTAAGCCACCTTTGTTGTTCCAAGGTCCTCCAAAATCCCCCCACATTTGGGGGGATTTTGAAGGGGTGAATATGATAATGGTATGTAATACCGACAGGTTGCTGAGACACATGTGAAGCAGTTAGGTATCTTATTCCGAAACGTTTCGCCTACAGAGTAGGCTTCTTCAGTCGGGTACAGAGGAGGCAGCAGAAGCAGTAAAGATGTAGTCAGTCCATCACTCCTGAAGACGTAGTTTTGAGGTGGTCAGTCCCTCATGCTGGCCAAGAGCTTGCTCTATAGTCTGGAATAAATTCAAGTTGAAGCAGCAGTATGCAGACTTATATACTGCCGGAGGTGAGGCGCAGCCCAGTAGAAAAAAGAAGAAAAGAAAAAATACTCGATAACTTTTCTGTGTGACCATTAGTTACGAATGAGAAGGTTATATTAATACAGAAAGAGATCAGTTAGAATCATAACCATAAGTTTTAAAGGGATGGACCGGTAAGCTAGCAGGTGGCCTCGGTCAGATGACCAAAACTCCAGCTGCGGGTCGTTAGATGACGAAGACCCTCGTTAGGAAACTTCCTGTTTCCTGACAAACATTACACAAGTGAGATATGGATTTGAGAGGGACTTACCCTCTCATTGATTACATTCTTACTTCTGCTAATGGGCTCCGCCTCACATTTGACAGTAAGTCTCCATACTGTTGCTTCAACTTCACATAGTTCCAGAATATGGAGCAAAACTCTTATCCAGGTGAGGGACTGACCATCTCAAAACTATATAATGGTGATGGACTGATGACATCGTCTTTACATCTCTACTGCTTCTGCCGACTCCTCTGCTGACTACTACGTAGGTGAAATGTTTCAGAATAAAGATACCTAACTGCTATACATTTGTCTTATTATTTTGGTGAATTCTAGAACTCAGTCAGGGTACAAGACATTGTTGACATTGCCCTCGACTTAATAGGACAGCTCAGTCATCCTCAACCAATCAGAGAGCCGTAACTCCTTCCCAAGAAGAATGAGGAGTGAGGCAGTGCAGTTTTAAACTTGAGAGAGGATAGATCCCAGTCGTTCAGTCACTCCTAAGTAGGAATAGTGACACGACGTTGAAAGATACATTGGAAAAATCTATGGAAGTTAGGACAAAAATCTTAAGAGTAAAAGTGTCTTAGAAAGAGTCAATCTGTAACATACTTGAAACACATTCTAATCTATTAGGGTTTGAAGTGGTATCTCAATATATTTTTTTTATCTGATTACATGTATTCTAGTCGAAAAATAATTAAAGTGCTGTTGCCACATCAGAGGAAAAAGAATGGTATATATATTTTTTTCAGCAAACCGGCAGCATCCCACCGAGGCAGGGTGACCGAAAAAGAAAAACGAAAGTTTTTCTTTTTAAATTTATTAATTTATACAGGAGAAAGGGTTACTAGCCCCTTGCTCCCGGCATTTTAGTCGCCTCTTACGACACGCCTGGCTCACGGAGGAAGAATTCTGTTACACTTCCCCATGGAGATAGGAAATAAACAAGAACAAGAACCATTAAGAAAATCGAGGAAAACCCAGATGGGTGTGTAAATATATATGCGTGTACATGGATGTGTAGTGTAACCTAAGTCTAAGTAGCAAGATTTACCTGTTATCCCGCTTGTTTATGAGACAGAAAAAATACAACAGCAATCTTGGCATCATGTAAAACAATTGCAGGTATAACGTTATATAATATACTAAACTAACACTGTGGATATAAAGTTTGTAATAAATACATCCAGTATAAAGTCTTTGTTGTAAAATCTCCTGCGAAACTAGGCTAAGCATCACGGAACTAACACAGCTCACTAGTGCTAAGTAACACCAACTAACACTCTTCACTAGTGCTAAGTAACACCAACTAACACTCTTCACTAGTGCTAAGTAACACCAACTAACACTCTTCACTAGTGCTAAGTAACACCAACTAACACTCTTCACTAGTGCTAAGTAACAGGCCCGTCAGGTAGGCTGACCTTGGGTGGGTTACCCTTGGTGGTTTACCTTTGGTGGGTTTTCCTACCTTCATAGGTTACCCTACCTTCATGGGTTACACTTGGTTACCCTACCTATGCATGGTAGAGAGAGAGGGGGTAAGGGGGGGTTAGGTGAGAACGTGCCCAGGCACACAAACAAGGGTCCGACATCCGGAATGGGTACAGGGAGACCTTGTACTTTTACTGGGCGGGTACACGGTTGGCTACACAATAACATCCCCCCCCCCTCTCTCAGCATCCCCCCAGTAACTAACACACACACACACACACACACACACACACACACACACACACACACACACACACGCACGCACGCACGCACGCACGCACGCACACACTGATATTTTGAGTTTATCCTTGGTAATTTACACAGGTTACATATGTGTGATAATTTGTGTACCAGTACCTAAATCAAGTCACACCGGAGTGGCCCGGTGGCCTGGTGGCTAAAGCTCCCGCTTCACACACGGAGGTCCCGGATTCGATTCCCGGCGGGTGGAAACATTTCGACACGTTTCCTTACACCTGTTGTCCTGTTCACCTAGCAGCAAATAGGTACCTGGGTGTTAGTCGACTGGTGTGGATCGCATCCTGGGGGACAAGATTAAGGACCCCAATGGAAATAAGTTAGACAGTCCTCGATGACGCACTGACTTTCTTGGGTTATCCTGGGTGGCTAACCCTCCGGGGTTAAAAATCCGAACGAAATCTTATCTTATCTTAAGAGCTCCCTGGGAGCTGGCGGGCATACAGTACTGAGCTTCGTATTTCTTATGGAGGTAAACATTGAGTATAGAGAGGCAGGTGGAGAGTGTGGGACCCCAGACCTCAGTAGGTCTGGTGTCCCACCAACTCCGAGGCTGAAGGACTGATTACTTTAATGTCTCGCTTCACACACGGAGGACCCGGGTTTGATTCCCCATGGGGTAGAGCATTTCGACGCGTTTCCATAGACCTGTTGTCCTGTTCACCTAGCAGCAAGTAGGTACCTGGGTGTTAGTCGACTGGTGTGGGTCGCATCCTGGGGGACAAGATTGAGGACCCCAATGGAAATAAAGACAATCAACGATGACTCACTGGGTGGCTAACCCTGCAGGGTTAAAAATCCGAACGTAATCTTGTACGCAGGGATGTTAACAGGGCAGACAGACTGTCTGACAGGGAGAAGTCTGAAACAGAAGGGTAACTGGAGATGGAGCAGTCTCTCGGGGACTTGAGGAACTATTACATCAGCCCCAGGGGTGGTCAGGAAGTGGAATGACTTAGAGATGATGGAAGCCAACATTACACACACCGCTGGTATGACCAGGAACACTAGGCGACAGCGCTGGTATGACCAGGAACACTAGGCGGCACAGCGCTGGTATGACCAGGAACACTAGGCGACACAGCGCTGGTATGACCAGGAACACTAGGCGACACAGCGCTGGTATGACCAGGAACACTAGGCGACACAGCGCTGGTATGACCAGGAACACTAGGCGGCACAGCGCTGGTATGACCAGGAACACTAGGCGGCACAGCGCTGGTATGACCAGGAACACTAGGCGGCACAGCGCTGGTATGACCAGGAACACTAGGCGGAACAGCGCTGGTATGACCAGGAACACTAAGCGGCACAGCGCTGGTATGACCAGGAACACTAGGCGACACAGCGCTGGTATGACCAGGAACACTAGGCGACACAGCGCTGGTATGACCAGGAACACTAGGCGGCACAGCGCTGGTATGACCAGGAACACTAGGCGGCACAGCGCTGGTATGACCAGGAACACTAGGCGGCACAGCGCTGGTATGACCAGGAACACTAGGCGACACAGCGCTGGTATGACCAGGAACACTAGGCGGCACAGCGCTGGTATGACCAGGAACACTAGGCGGAACAGCGCTGGTATGACCAGGAACACTAGGCGGCACAGCGCTGGTATGACCAGGAACACTAGGCGACACAGCGCTGGTATGACCAGGAACACTAGGCGACACAGCGCTGGTATGACCAGGAACACTAGGCGACAGCGCTGGTATGACCAGGAACACAAGGCGGCACAGCGCTGGTATGACCAGGAACACAAGGCGACACAGCGCTGGTATGACCAGGAACACTAGGCAACAAAGCTCTGGTATGACCAGGAACACTAGGCGACACAGCGCTGGTGTGACCAGGAACACTAGGCGACACAGCGCTGGTATGACCAGGAACACTAGGCGACACAGCGCTGGTATGACCAGGAACACTAGGCGACACAGCGCTGGTATGACCAGGAACACTAGGCGACACAGCGCTGGTATGACCAGGAACACTAGGCGACACAGCGCTGGTATGACCAGGAACACTAGGCGACACAGCGCTGGTATGACCAGGAACACTAGGCGACACAGCGCTGGTATGACCAGGAACACTAGGCGACACAGCGCTGGTATGACCAGGAACACTAGGCGACACAGCGCTGGTATGACGAGGAACACTAGGCGACACAGCGCTGGTATTACCAGGAACACTAGGCGACACAGCGCTGGTATGACCAGGAACACTAGGCGACACAGCTCTGGTATGACAAGGAACATTGTTACACTGTGGTTCATTCTAGTGTTCCACTGTGGTTCATTCTAGTGTTGTACTGTGGTTCATTCTAGTGTTGTACTGTGGTTCATTCTAGTGGTGCACTGTGGTTCATTCTAGTGGTGCACTGTGGTTCATTCTAGTGTTGTACTGTGGTTCATTCTAGTGGTGCACTGTGGTTCATTCTAGTGGTGCACTGTGGTTCATTCTAGTGTTCCACTGTGGTTCATTCTAGTGTTCCACTGTGGTTCATTCTAGTGTTCCACTGTGGTTCATTCTAGTGTTCCACTGTGGTTCATTCTAGTGTTCCACTGTGGTTCATTCTAGTGTTCCACTGTGGTTCATTCTAGTGTTCCACTGTGGTTCATTCTAGTGTTCCACTGTGGTTCATTCTAGTGTTACACTTTGGGTTCACAAGTGTTCCAGGATGATTGACGGACTAACATAGGATGGCTGACGTACAGAGGATGGCTTTCTTACACAGGATGGCTGACGTATGTCAGCTGATGTAAGCTGTCAGCCTGAGCTGGGAGATCAATGGGTGGGATCAAGTGTGGGAAAGTGAGAGTAAAGATTCCCCTCTCCTCCCTCCATCCTACCCTCTTCCCCTCTCCTCCCTCCATCCTACCCTCTTCCCCTCTCCTCCCTCCATCCTACCCTCTTCCCCTCTCCTCCCTCCGTCCTTCCCTCTCCCCCTCTCCTCCCTCCGTCCTTCCCTGTTCCCTTCTCCTCCCTCCATCCTACCCTCTTCCCCTCTCCTCCCTCCGTCCTTCCCTCTTCCCCTCTCCTCCCTCCGTCCTTCCCTCTTCCCCTCTCCTCCCTCCATCCTACCCTCTTCCCCTCTCCTCCCTCCATCCTCTCTTCCCCTCTCCTCCCTCCATCCTTCCCTCTTCCCCTCTCCCTCCATCCTTCCCTCTTCCCCTCTCCTCCCTCCGTCCTTCCCTCTTCCCCTCTCCTCCATCCTACCCTCTTCCCCTCTCCTCCCTCCATCCTACCCTCTTCCCCTCTTCTCCCTTCAGCCTTCACTCTTCCCCTCTCCTCCATCCTTCCCTCTTCCCCTCTCCTCCATCCTACCCTCTTCCCCTCTCCTCCCTCCATCCTACCCTCTTCCCCTCTCCTCCCTCCGTCCTTCCCTCTTCCCCTCTCCTCCCTCCGTCCTTCCCTGTTCCCTTCTCCTCCCTCCATCCTACCCTCTTCCCCTCTCCTCCCTCCGTCCTTCCCTTTTCCCCTCTCCTCCCTCCATCCTACCCTCTTCCCCTCTCCTCCCTCCATCCTTCTCTCTTCCCCTCTCCTCCCTCCATCCTTCCCTCTTCCCCTCTCCTCCCTCCATCCTTTCCTCTTCCCCTCTCCTCCCTCCATCCTTCCCTCTTCCCCTCTCCTCCCTCCATCCTTCCCTCTTCCCCCTTCATCCTTCCCTCTTCCCCTCTTCTCCCTTCATCCTTCCCTCTTCCCCTCTCCCCCTCCATTTTTCCCTCTTTCCTCCAATCCCTCCCTTTACCCCCCTCACTTTCACCCTTCTCTCCCTTTGTTTACTGCCTCGTACCTCACTCACTCGTTTATCTTTTTCACAACTGCTCATGCAGAGGCCTCCATGCACGTTGTATATACGAATATACACGTTGTATATACGAATATACACGTTGTATATACAAATATACACGTTGTATGTGCAAATATACACGTTTTATATACAAATATACACGTTATATGTGCAAATATACATGCGATAGTCCAAATTTGAACCCAGTCTCCCAGTACTGGAAAAGTAAAGGGTTGGGAGATGTGATCATTACATAAAATATACTCCACAGATGTCAACAAGGTGGATCAAAAGAGTGAAGGGTGGGGCCAGTACGAGACTAACTGCTGAAAACTGAAGACCAGTGTGAGACAGTTGTAAGTGGGCTGGTAGGCAAAGTTCTGGCTTAACACGCTCAGGGGTCCGGGTTCGATTCCCGGCAAGGGTGGAGACATTGGGCGTGTTTCCTTATACCTATTGTCCATGTTCACTAATCAGTAAAATGAGTACTTGTGTGGTAGACGACTGATAATGGTCACAGAAATGCTTTGCTTTTCTATATAGTAGTATGTCATTGATGTTAACTATGTCTGTATACCTTGTAGAAATAAAGATTATTATTATTATTAGTAGTAGTAGTAGTAGTAGTTGTTGTAGTAGTTGCAGTAGTAGCAGTAGTAGTTGTAGTTGTAGTAGTTGTTGTAGTAGCAGTAGTAGTTGTTGTAGTTGTAGTAGTAGCAGTTGTAGTAGTTGTAGTTGTAGTAGTTGTTGTTGTAGTTGTAGTATTAGTATTACAGGTTAATAAGACGCATGTGCAACAGTTGGATATCTTTATTCAGAAGCCTACACAGTAGGCTACACAGTAGGCTACACAGTAGGCTACACAGTAGGCTTCTTCAGTCGAATACAGAGGAGGCAGCAGAAGCAGTAGCGTTGTAAAGACGAAGTAATCAGTCCATCAGCCTTATAAAGACAGAATGAATGTCTCAAACTGTGATACATAAGAACATAAGAACATAAGAACGAAGGAACACTGCAGAAGGCCTACTGGCCCATGCGAGGCAGGTCCAAGTCCCTACCGGCTTAAGCCAATGCACCCAACCTAGTCAGGTCAGGTCACATTGACTTAAGGGAGGAACACGGCAACCGACCTGTTAGCACAAGCTATCAGGTCCAACTCACACCCACCCACATCTACTCATGTATTTATCCAACCTATTTTTAAAGCTACACAACGTTCTGGCCTCTATAACGGTACTTGGGAGTTTGTTCCACTCATCCACAACTCTATTACCAAACCAGTACTTTCCTATATCCCTCCTGAATCTGAATTTTTCCAACTTAAAACCATTGCTGCGAGTCCTGTCTAGGCTAGATATTTTCAGCACACTATTTACATCCCCTTTATTTATTCCTGTCTTCCACTTATAAACCTCAATCATATCCCCCCTAATTCTACGTCTTTCTAGAGAGTGCAGTTTCAGGGCCCTTAGTCTATCCTCATAGGGAAGGTTTCTGATACATGGGATCATCTTTGTCATCCTCCTTTGTACATTTTCCACAGAATTTATATCCATTCTGTAATACGGTGACCAAAACTGTGCAGCATAATCTAAATGAGGCCTAACCAAGGATGTATAGAGTTGAAGAACAACCTGAGGACTCCTATTATTTATGCTTCTTGATATGAAGCCAAGGATTCTATTAGCTTTATTGCGAACACTTATGCACTGTTGTCTTGGTTTCAGATTACTGCTAACCAGAACTCCTAAATCTTTTTCGCAATCCGTAATATTAAGATCTACATTATTTAGTTTATATGTGGCATGGTTATTGTCCTGTCCAACATTTAGAACTTTGCATTTGTCTATATTAAACTGCATCTGCCACTTCTCCGACCACTGCATCAGTCTATTCAAATCTTCCTGGAGTGCTCGAATGTCCTCGTCAGAATGAATTCGACGGCCTATTTTGGTGTCATCGGCAAACTTGCTGATGTCGCTCTTTATGCCCTCATCTATGTCGTTTATGTAGATTGTGAACAGCAGGGGGCCCAACACTGACCCCTGTGGAACACCGCTCGTGACGCTTCCCCACTCTGATTTCTCCCCATTTATGCAAACTCTCTGCTGCCTATTTGTCAACCATGCCTCTATCCAGGAAAAAATTTCTCCTCCTATTCCATGTGCTTTAATTTTCCTCAATAGTCTCTGATGTGGGACCCTGTCAAAAGCCTTACTGAAGTCCATATACACAATATCATATTCATTACCATGATCTACCTCCTCAAATACCTTAGTGAAAAAAGTTAATAAATTCGTAAGGCAGGAACGCCCCTTTGTAAAACCATGCTGAGATTCGTTGATTAATTTATGCTTTTCAAGGTGGCTACGAACTGCCTCGGCAATTATTGATTCCATAAATTTTCCCACTATGGAGGTTAGGCTTATTGGTCTATAGTTCGAAGCTAAGGACCTGTCACCTGTTTTGAAAATAGGTATCACATTTGCCATTTTCCACTTATCTGGCACCATGCCAGTTTGTAGTGATATGTTGAAAAGATTAGCCAAAGGTGTGCTAAGCTCCTCTTTACATTCCTTTAGAACCCTTGCATACAGTTCATCAGGGCCTGGGGATTTGTTAGGTTTTAATTTATCTATTTGCCTAAGGACCATGTCACTTGTGACCCTAATAGTGCACAGTTTATTATCGTCCTGTTCTACATAATTTATCATTACTGGAATATCGCTGGTATCCTCCTGTGTAAAAACTGAGAGGAAGTATGTGTTAAAAATTCTACACATTTCCTTATCACTGTCAGTGAGCTGACCCGAGGAACTTTTGATTGGGCCTATCTTGTCCCTGATCTTACTTCTGTATACCTGAAAGAATCCTTTTGGGTTAGTCTTCGATTCTCTTGCAACTTTAACCTCATAATCTCTATTTGCTTTTCTAATTCCCTTTTTTATTTCTCTCTTTAACTGAATATATCGATTTCTTAATTGCCCCTCTCCTCTTTTGATTTGCCTATATATGCCTCTCTTTTGACCAATCAGATATTTTAATCTATTGTTCATCCATTTAGGATCATTTTTGTTTGATCTGATTTCCCTATTTGGAACATAATTTGACTGAGCAGCTAGAACTATGCCCTGGAAAGCATCATATCGGCAACCATCACCACCTACCTGACCCCTAGTCAGGTCATTCCAGTTCAGCCCACCTAAGTAATTTTTCAGTCCTATGAAATCAGCCAAGCGAAAGTCAGGGACGGAGACTTGATTGCCATTATTAGGGGAATTCCATGATATGTTAAAACTGAGTGATTTGTGATCACTCTCCCCAAGCTCATCATTAACCTCAAGATTATTAATTAGTGTTTCCCTACTGGCAAGAACCAAGTCAAGGAGGTTATTTCCCCTAGTTGGCTCTGTCACAAACTGTTTTAAAAAACAATCCTGGATCGTATCAAGAAAGTCACCCGACTCTAAATTTCCTGTCAAATTGCTCCAGTCAATCTGTCTATAGTTGAAATCTCCCATTAGCACAACATTTTCGTATGTAGATGCCTTACGAATTTCGTCCCATAGAAGTTTACTGCACTCCCTATCAAGATTTGGGGCCCTGTAAATCACACCCAAAATTAGTTTTTCTCGGCCCTCGAGAAGCTGTAACCAAACAGATTCAGTGGCTGACGCTTCTAATTTAATATCTTGTCTAACACAACAATTTAAATTGTCTCTGACATACATCGCTACTCCACCACCTTTCCTGTTGACCCTGTCAGTGTGGAATAATTTATAGCCTTGTATGTGACATTCAGAGGGCATCTCTCTATCTTTCAGATTGAGCCAGGTCTCTGTTATAGCAATAATATCTATGTTTCCTGCACTTGCAATTAATCTTAGCTCATCTATCTTATTTCTAACACTCCTGCTATTAGTATAGTAAACCTTAAGGGAGCTAGTCCCTTGCTGCCCTCTGCTGTCCCCCTTTGTTTGCTGACCTGTTCTATTGTCTTTATTTATAACTTCATGCTGAATGCCTTTTATACATTTACTGTTTCCAACCCTAGTGTTGCAACCTGCTTGTTTCCCACACACACCCATACCTCTATCTTCCATCAGTTTAAAATCATAGGCATTTCACCAATGGCCTTCTCATAAGACTGTGTTGAGCCTACTTGTGCTGTCCCAAGGCTGATCACAGGAGGGATCATGTATAAAGCTAGTTAGTGGCTAAGACCTCACATACTGTATATTTTAACTTTATATTTAAAGGGATGGAGGGGTAAGCCAGTGGAAGCTCCAGTGCCCGGGCCACCAGATAGCTAAAACCCGAGT
>NC_091357.1:6262499-6279999 GCF_038502225.1 Cherax quadricarinatus
TGAAAATAGAAAGTAAAACCTTATCGCTTTCATGTGATTACACACATCTTCACGGAATCAATTACACGAGATATACTAGAGATATCCTAGATATACTAGGGGTATCCCAGAAATACTTGGGATATCCCAGATATACTAGGGATATCCCAGATATACTAGGGATATCCCAGATATACTAGGGATATCCCAGATATACTAGGGATATCGCAGATATACTAGGGATATTCCAGATATACTAGATATATACCAGATATACTAGTGATATTCCAGATATACTAGGGATATACCAGTTATATTAGGGATATCAAATATACTAGGGATATCCCAGATATACTAGGGACATTCCAGATTTACTGGAGATATCTCAGATATACTAGGGATATCCCAGATATGCTAGGGATATTCCATTTATACTAGGGATATCCCAGATACATTAGGGATATTCCAGATATACTAGGAATATCCGAGATGTACTAGGGATATCCCGGATATACTAGGGATATTTCATTTATACTAGGGATATCCCAGATTTAGTTCAGAGGTCAGTAGGTGTACTTTGGGCTCACAGCTGACGTACACTGGTTCAGTCCTTGACTCTCTAAGATGTATGGACAAGGCTCGTCACACCAGTTGACCTTGTTCACCTGGTAGCAGGTAGATACCAGGGTGTTAGTCGACCCTTGTGGTTAGCATACTAGGAGCTGAGCTTTCCTACGGGTTGACGACTTGTGTAACAATAACTTCTAGCTTTCAAATCTCGCTGAAACGAAGGATTTAGATATATCCCGGAGCCTTCACCCCCAACCCTTTAAACGAGGCGCTGAAAAACACAGGGTAGTGTCACAGTATACACAACACACAGGGTGGTGTCACAGTATACACAACATACAGGGTAGTGTCACAGTATGCACAACACACAGGGTAGTGTCACAGTATACACAACACACAGGGTAGTGTCACAGTATACACAACACACAGGGTAGTGTCACAGTATACACAACACACAGGGTAGTGTCACAGTATACACAACACACAGGGTAGTGTCACAGTATACACAACACACAGGGTAGTGTCACAGTATACACAACACACAGGGTAGTGTCACAGTATACACAACACACAGGGTAGTGTCACAGTATACACAACACACAGGGTAGTGTCACAGTATACACAACACACAGGGTAGTGTCACAGTATACACAACACACAGGGTAGTGTCACAGTATACACAACACACAGGGTAGTGTCACAGTATACACAACACACAGGGTAGTGTCACAGTATACACAACACACAGGGTAGTGTCACAGTATACACAACACACAGGGTAGTGTCACAGTATACACAACACACAGGGTAGTGTCACAGTATACACAACACACAGGGTAGTGTCACAGTATACACAACACACAGGGTAGTGTCACAGTATACACAACACACAGGGTAGTGTCACAGTATACACAACACACAGGGTAGTGTCACAGTATACACAACACACAGGGTAGCGTCACAGTATACACAACACACAGGGTAGCGTCACAGTATACACAACACACAGGGTAGCGTCACAGTATACACAACACACAGGGTAGCGTCACAGTATACACAACACACAGGGTAGTGTCACAGTATACGTAACAGATAAGTGTACTGTAGATATACAGTAAATTCAATTGTACCCCTGTTAACCCTTTGGGGCCTAGTTCCTAGGCCTTTTGTGTATCCATATGTTCTTACGCTACCCTCCACAGAATGGATAAGCGGTGTACAATAAACTACCCACTTCCGTGACCAAATCTTACCTGTACACAAAACACAGGGTAGTGTCACAGTATACATACAGCTATTAACAATGGTCATTATTAACAATGTATCAGTAGTATTTAAGATCTGTGCACGTCTAAGGTCAAGCATGGAGTCTGCAGTGTCACTGTGCTTCCCCACGCTTAGTCAAGCACATAAACATGCTGGAGACACTGTACTCGCTGGGCTGGTCCCGGAGATGATGGCGAGAGCATCAACTGCCATGACTGGCCTGATCAATCAGAGGCTGAGGGAGACAGTACCATCACGGTTGGTATTGGCTGCAAACACTCAGGAATAATGTATTTATTTTAACAAGTGCATGATACAAGTTATACAGACCATGGCTGACGTACTGTATAGAAAGTCCCTGCAAAGTATTTTGAGTAAATCAGGTCTGTTTTGTCCTTAGGATGCGACCCACACCAGTCAACTAACACCCACGTACCTATTTTACTGTTAGGTGAACATGGATAGGTGTCTTAAGGAAACACGGCCTAATGGTTTCACCCGTACTGGGGATCGACCCCCAGACCTCAGTGTGTGAGCTGATGCGCTAGCAATCAAGCTTCGTGGCTCTGTGGTACAAATATGCAACTTAACATATCCTACAGATTTGTAAGTCAGCCTACAGATATACAAGTTATCATAGCTTACAGCTTTGCATGTTATAGCCTACAGATTTGTAAGTTATCTTAGCCTACATATATGTAAGTTATCATATCATATATGTAAATATATGTAAGTTGTTATAGCCTACATATATGTATGTTATCATAGCCTACACGTACGTAAGTTATCATGGCCCACATATATGTAAGTTATAGCCTACATATATGCAAGTTATCATAGCCTACAGATTTGTAAGTTATTATAGCCTACACATTTGTAAGTTATCATAGCCTTTAGACATATAAGTTGCCATAGCCGGGAGATATATAAGAAGAGGTAATATGCAGCAAGAACACCACATTATAAGCGAGTTACAGAGTGGATATCAGTCGCTATCACTGAAAATGAGCGCCGTGTTAGCATTCACCTGGGGTACTTGTCTTCGCGGCCGCGCAGCCGAGACTGAACACTGACTCGGAGGCATCTCTAGGGTGGAGAAGGACAGATTTTTTGAAAAGATCCCACGAAAGAAGGAAAAAGAGAAGGGGATAAATAGAGCAAAGTGGCAGATTAATCACGAGTGACCATAGGACTGGTAATGAAGAGAGAGATGGGGAGGTTTGGATATGGAAAGATATGTAGTTTGGTTTTAGGAGGTTGAGAAGGATTTTAGAGGGAAGTGGCCCAGCTGCTTTGGGTTTGATGTTTGTATTCAGTGCAAGGAGTGGAAGAGTGCAACAGTTGGGTATCTTTATTGTGACTGAAACGTTTCGACTACACAGTGGGATTCTTCAGTCAAATACAGAGGTAGCAGACGTCATAAGATATTCAGTCATCATAAGATGTTTTATACCATTCTCAACTGAGAGGGCAAGGAGTCTTTGATTGGTTGCCATCAGCCTTGCTATGGCAGAAGTTGGTTGCCTCCGTTGGTTGATCGCTGATATTGGCACGGAAAATACCTCTGTTACCCCCACCTTCAGAACCTTAGCTCTTTATTTAATGTGAGGGACGCACAACGTCACATGTTACATGTTTACAAAATTTAGATCTATTGTCTCTCATTTCAGTACCGAGACTGAGGGACTGATTACCTTATCATCTACTGTTTCCCGTTAATAAGCTTTTTATTTAATTGATGAAGCCGCTGGTTGGCGAAACGTCTTCAAATAAATATACCCAAAGTGTTGCACATGTATCTAATTCATAACCTTTTTGGTATGATGTAACAATAATTAGGTTATTAGAAATTATGTGTTGCCGTCAGAGCCACACTGATGGTCGAATATTATCTCTGTCCTGGTGTTACTAGACTACATGTATGGGACCCAGGAGACCACATTCTTCTTCATCTCCGGGTAGTAGCCAACCATTCTTATGTTGTGCTCGTGTTCGGGTAGAAATCTCCTGTTTATACTGGCGTGTGAGTGCTGAGTGTACTCGCCTGTTTGTGGTGGCAGGGGTCGTGTGTGTGTGTGTGTGTGTGTGTGTGTGTGTGTGTGTGGTGCATCTTGGATTTTAGGATTGTTGATCCGGGCCTGATCAACCAGGCTGTTACTGCTGGTCGCACGTAATCCAGCGTACGAACCACAGCCCGGCTGATCCGGCACTAACTTTAAGTATCTGTCCAGCTCCCTCTGTAAGACAGCCAGGGGTCTATTGGTAATCCCTCTTATTCCTTGACCACTTACAAGTGATCAAAGTCACAGGACCGAAACGTTTTCTACTAAATATGTCCTAGTGTTTCTTCATGCGTCTTTTTGAAAGAAATTTCTAGGTATCAATTACCATGGTTTTATAGCAGTTGACACCACTGGTAATACCATGTACTTGTTGAACGGATATCTCTTACGCATTCCTCATGGTAGACACATCGAAGACGGTCTCTGAATACATGACTTTCTTATCGCTGTGATTCTTGTTTTCTACTCTGGTTCCGGACTTGCGAGACACAGTGGTCGTAAGTCTGTGTCATACAATATTTATAGATTTCATATTAATTGTGTTGGTGTTCCGTGTTGATGTTGTTGTGTTCTATCTTGATGTGTTGTTCCATCTTGATGTTGTGCTGGTGTTCCATCTTGATGTTGTGCTGGTGTTCCATCTTGATGTTGTGCTGGTGTTCCATCTTGATGTTGTGCTGGTGTTCCATCTTGATGTTGTGTTGGTGTTCCATCTTGATGTTGTGTTGGTGTTCCATCTTGATGTTGTGTTGGTGTTCCATCTTGATGTTGTGTTGGTGTTCCATCTTGATGTTGTGTTGGTGTTCCATCTTGATGTTGTGTTGGTGTTCCATCTTGATGTTGTGTTGGTGTTCCATCTTGATGTTGTGTTGGTGTTCCATCTTGATGTTGTGTTGGTGTTCCATCTTGATGTTGTGTTGGTGTTCCATCTTGATGTTGTGCTGGTGTTCCATCTTGATGTTGTGCTGGTGTTCCATCTTGATGTGCTGGTGTTCCATCTTGATGTGCTGGTGTTCCATCTTGATGTTGTGCTGGTGTTCCATCTTGATGTGCTGGTGTTCCATCTTGATGTGTTGGTGTTCCATCTTGATGTGTTGGTGTTCCATCTTGATGTTGTGTTGGTGTTCCATCTTGTTGTGCTGGTGTTCCATCTTGATGTGCTGGTGTTCCATCTTGATGTTGTGCTGGTGTTCCATCTTGATGTTGTGTTGGTGTTCCATCTTGATGTTGTGCTGGTGTTCCATCTTGATGTTGTGTTGGTGTTCCATCTTGATGTTGTGTTGGTGTTCCATCTTGATGTGCTGGTGTTCCATCTTGATGTGCTGGTGTTCCATCTTGATGTGTTGGTGTTCCATCTTGATGTTGTGCTGGTGTTCCATCTTGATGTTGTGCTGGTGTTCCATCTTGATGTGCTGGTGTTCCATCTTGATGTGCTGGTGTTCCATCTTGATGTGCTGGTGTTCCATCTTGATGTGTTGGTGTTCCATCTTGTTGTGTTGGTGTTCCATCTTGTTGTGTTGGTGTTCCATCTTGATGTGTTGGTGTTCCATCTTGATGTGCTGGTGTTCCATCTTGATGTGTTGGTGTTCCATCTTGATGTGCTGGTGTTCCATCTTGATGTGCTGGTGTTCCATCTTGATGTGCTGGTGTTCCATCTTGATGTGCTGGTGTTCCATCTTGATGTGTTGGTGTTCATCTTGATGTGCTGGTGTTCCATCTTGTTGTGTTGGTGTTCCATCTTGATGTGTTGGTGTTCCATCTTGATGTGTTGGTGTTCCATCTTGATGTGTTGGTGTTCCATCTTGATGTGGTGTTCCATCTTGATGTGATGGTGTTCCATCCTGATGTTGTGATGGTGTTCCATCTTGATGTGATGGTGTTCCATCTTGATGTGTTGGTGTTCCATCTTGATGTTGTGTTGGTGTTCCATCTTGATGTTGTGTTGGTGTTCCATCTTGATGTTGTGTTGGTGTTCCATCTTGATGTTGTGTTGGTGTTCCATCTTGATGTTGTGTTGGTGTTCCATCTTGATGTTGTGTTGGTGTTCCATCTTGATGTTGTGTTGGTGTTCCATCTTGATGTGCTGGTGTTCCATCTTGATGTGCTGGTGTTCCATCTTGATGTGCTGGTGTTCCATCTTGTTGTGTTGGTGTTCCATCTTGATGTGCTGGTGTTCCATCTTGTTGTGTTGGTGTTCCATCTTGATGTGCTGGTGTTCCATCTTGTTGTGTTGGTGTTCCATCTTGATGTGCTGGTGTTCCATCTTGATGTGCTGGTGTTCCATCTTGATGTTGTGCTGGTGTTCCATCTTGATGTTGTGTTGGTGTTCCATCTTGATGTTGTGTTGGTGTTCCATCTTGATGTTGTGTTGGTGTTCCATCTTGTTGTGTTGGTGTTCCATCTTGATGTGCTGGTGTTCCATCTTGATGTGCTGGTGTTCCATCTTGATGTGTTGGTGTTCCATCTTGATGTGCTGGTGTTCCATCTTGATGTTGTGCTGGTGTTCCATCTTGATGTGCTGGTGTTCCATCTTGATGTTGTGCTGGTGTTCCATCTTGATGTTGTGTTGGTGTTCCATCTTGATGTTGTGTTGGTGTTCCATCTTGATGTTGTGTTGGTGTTCCATCTTGATGTTGTGTTGGTGTTCCATCTTGATGTGTTGGTGTTCCATCTTGATGTGCTGGTGTTCCATCTTGATGTGTTGGTGTTCCATCTTGATGTGCTGGTGTTCCATCTTGATGTGCTGGTGTTCCATCTTGATGTGTTGGTGTTCATCTTGATGTGCTGGTGTTCCATCTTGTTGTGTTGGTGTTCCATCTTGATGTGTTGGTGTTCCATCTTGATGTGCAGGTGTTCCATCTTGATGTGTTGGTGTTCCATTTTGATGTGCAGGTGTTCCATCTTGATGTGTTGGTGTTCCATCTTGATGTGCAGGTGTTCCATCTTGATGTGTTGGTGTTCCATCTTGATGTGTTGGTGTTCCATCTTGATGTGTTGGTGTTCCATCTTGATGTGCAGGTGTTCCATCTTGATGTGTTGGTGTTCCATCTTGATGTGCAGGTGTTCCATCTTGATGTGTTGGTGTTCCATCTTGATGTGCAGGTGTTCCATCTTGATGTGTTGGTGTTCCATCTTGATGTGCAGGTGTTCCATCTTGATGTGTTGGTGTTCCATCTTGATGTGTTGGTGTTCCATCTTGATGTGTTGGTGTTCCATCTTGTTGTGTTGGTGTTCCATCTTGATGTGTTGGTGTTCCATCTTGATGTGTTGGTGTTCCATCTTGTTGTGTTGGTGTTCCATCTTGATGTGCAGGTGTTCCATCTTGTTGTGTTGGTGTTCCATCTTGATGTGCAGGTGTTCCATCTTGATGTGTTGGTGTTCCATCTTGATGTGTTGGTGTTCCATCTTGATGTGTTGGTGTTCCATCTTGATGTGTTGGTGTTCCATCTTGATGTGTTGGTGTTCCATCTTGATGTGCAGGTGTTCCATCTTGATGTGCTGGTGTTCCATCTTGATGTGCTGGTGTTCCATCTTGATGTGCAGGTGTTCCATCTTGATGTGTTGGTGTTCCATCTTGATGTGTTGGTGTTCCATCTTGATGTTGTGTTGGTACATCTTGTTGTGTTGGTGTTCCATCTTGATGTGCTGGTGTTCCATCTTGATGTGTTGGTGTTCCATCTTGATGTGTTGGTGTTCCATCTTGTTGCGTTGGTGTTCCATCTTGATGCCATCAATAAGGCATAATTTTGCGGGAAATCTCAGTGTTTTAATTTTTTTATATATATATTTTCGCAAACGAAGTTGTTCTGTTAAGGGTTTGCGTCATGTAGGAGCACTCTAGTGTGTTTGATGTTTAGTCCAGCAGTCAGGAGGTCTGGTCCATGACCCTTCTGAAGAGTAGCATTAGTGGTTATAATTATAACCTCATTTTAAAATGGGACAACAGGTAAGCCAGGGAAGGCCTCAGTCTGATGACCAAGAGCTCCATCGGCGGGTCATCATATGACTAAGACCCGCGTCACGAAAAACTTGTCCTGTTTCCTGACAAACCTTACCTTACCTAACCTAAAGTCAAGGGATAGTGAAGAGGTAGTAAAGGGGCAACTCTTGTGGGTGGAGTTTGATGCTCTTTGGACTTCTAAGGCGACGTACTTGAGGGTCAGCAGCTGACCCACAAGTACGGGGAGTGTTGTATTCTGTCTAGTATCCGAGGATCCTGCTTGTAAAACTCATCAGGATGGTTATTCATTCTTTATCTTTAACTTCATCATGAAGGTTATTCCTCCTCTATCTTCCACTGTGCTGGGTAGCATCTTATGGCACTTGCATTTTGTTTATGTTGGGAGTTATTCTCATATTTTCTTTCTAATCTGTGAGTATGCTCTAAGTTCTTCGTTATTTTTTGGGGGGGCCTCTTTTGTGTAATTATGTCAATATTTTCCCCTGTGCAGCAGACGTCACCATTTTGATTTACATTATCATTAAACTGCGTGATGATAGTGTGATCGTGTCTTACACATTTACACGAGTGGAGGAACGCACTTAGTCAAGGACCTTAGACGGGAGGTAAGAGGACTCTGATGGGCCAAAGTCTTTGAAGTTACTTTGACAGTGTTGGGTAGTACTTACGTTGGTGTGTGGCATTATGGAGGTTGGTTTAGAAAGACACGTAAGCAAACACTATAACATATTTATTAGAAAACGTTTCGGTCCTGGGACCTTGATCACTTCTAACATACAGAGGTAGAAAGACATTATATATATAGGCGGAGAGTGAGATGTGACGCACGTGACCTGAGGAATGTCATAAGAACATAAGAATGGAGGAACACTGCAGAAGGCCTACTGGCCCATGCGAGGCAGGTCCTTATCAAAACAACCTCTACCTATGATGAGGACGGGTAGACGATGAAATCATGTGACTCCTGTGTTGTTGGGTTGGTGCTGCTTAAGTATCATGTATGCCAATGTTTTTGAAATTTTGTAGTTTCCAGTGTTGCGTTCTATAGTGTCGGTGACGGTGATTAGTGAGGCTTCTAGGCACCGTCGGCGTCTGAGGTCTGGTTCGGTGAGAACGAGTTGTGCCTCGTTCCAGTTCATCAAATGCCCCGTGGAGTCTCTGTGGAGGACACAGGCGTACCTTACATCGTCTCTGTTAGAGGCATTTCGATGCTCATTCAGGCGGACTGCAAGATCTCTCCCGTCTCGCCTACATATTTCTTGGGACAGAACCCACAAGGGATAGTGTAGACGTTTTCTAATAAATATGTTATAGTGTTTGCTTACGTGTCTTTCTAAACCAACTTGTCGGTATTTATTACCAAGGTTTATACCATTATGGAGGTTAAGTTGTGGTCAGATAGTTTCAAGAAGTAAAAAGGTGAACCTTCTTTCAGAACACAGAATGCCCAAGGTTCTGTTCATGCGTTCAAGTTCTGTATAGCTTCAGTTAGTATCATTTCTGTTAGTGAAGCCGAACATTTCAAAAGAAATTTTTTAACCCAGGTGTGATAACTGCATACGTATTAAAAGAAAAATGACAGCACTGAGTTTAATCAGGCAGTCACATAACCTAACGACAGCCCAGACACCATCACAGCAGCAGCCCAGACAAAATCACATCAACAGCCCATACACCATCACAGCAACAGCCCCAGACACCCTCACAACAACAGCCCCAGATACCCTCACAACAACAGCCCCAGACACCCTCGCAGCATCAGCCAAGACATCCCTCACAACAACAGCCGCCAAGACATCACAGCATGAACCCAGACACCATCACAGCAGCCCCAGACACCCCTCACAACAACAGCCCCAGACACCCCTCACAACAACAGCCCCAGACACCCCTCACAACAGCAGCCCCAGACACCCCTCACAACAACAGCCCCAGACACCCCTCACAACAACAGCCCCAGACCCCCCTCACAACAACAGCCCCAGACACCCCTCACAACAACAGCCCCAGACACCCCTCACAACAGCAGCCCCAGACACCCCTCACAACAACAGCCCCAGACACACCTCACAACAGCAGCCCCAGACACCCCTCACAACAACAGCCCCAGACACCCCTCACAACAACAGCCCCAGACACCCCTCACAACAACAGCCCCAGACACCCCTCACAACAACAGCCCCAGACACCCCTCACAACAACAGCCCCAGACACCCCTCACAACAACAGCCCCAGACACCCCTCACAACAACAGCCCCAGACACCCCTCACAACAACAGCCCCAGACACCCCTCACAACAACAGCCCCAGACACCCCTCACAACAACAGCCCCAGTCACCCTCACAACAACAGCCCCAGACACCCTCACAACAACAGCCCCAGACACCCTCACAACAACAGCCCCAGACACCCTCACAACAACAGCCCAGACACCCTCACATCAACCTCAGACACCCATCACAACAACAGCCCCAGACACCCTCACAACAACAACCCAAGACACCCTCACAACAACCCAAGACACCCTCACAACAACAGCCCCAGACACCCTCACAACACCAGCCCCAGACACCCTCACAACACCAGCCCCAGACACCCTCACAACAACCCCAGACACCCTCACAACAACAGCCCCAGACACCCCTCACAACAACAGCCCCAGTCACCCTCATAACAACAGCCCCAGTCACCCTCATAACAACAGCCCCAGTCACCCTCACAACAACAGCCCCAGACACCCCTCACAACAACAGCCCCAGACACCCTCATAACAACAGCCCCAGACACCCCTCACAACAACAGCCCGAGACACCCCTCACAACAACAGCCCCAGTCACCCTCATAGCAACAGTCCCAGACACCCCTCACAACAGCCCCAGACACCCCTCACAACAACAGCCCCAGACACCCCTCACAACAACAGCCCCAGACACCCCTCACAACAACAGCCCCAGACACCCCTCACAACAACAACCCCAGACACCCTCACAACTCCAGCCCAGACACCCTCACAGCACCAGCCCAGACACCCTCACAGCAGCCACCCAAGACACCCTCGCAACAGCAGCCCCAGACACCCTCACAACAACAGCCCCAGACACCCCTCACAACAACAGCCCCAGACACCCCTCACAACAACAGCCCCAGACACCCCTCACAACAACAGCCCCAGTCACCCTCATAACAACAGCCCCAGACACCCCTCACAACAACAGCCCCAGACACCCCTCACAACAACAGCCGCAGTCACCCTCACAACAACAGCCCCAGACACCCCTCACAACAACAGCCCCAGACACCCCTCACAACAACAGCCCCAGACACCCCTCACAACAGCAGCCCCAGACACCCTCACAACAACAACCCCAGACACCCTCACAACAACAACCCCAGACACCCTCACAACAACCCCAGACACCCTCACAACACCAGCCCAGACATCCTCACAGCAGCCACCCAAGACACCCTCGCAACAGCAGCCCCAGACACCCTCACAACAACAACAACAACCCCAGACACCCTCACAACAACCCCAGACAACCTCACAACAACAGCCCCAGACACCCCTCACAACAGCATACACTTAAACAAGTGCTACTATTTGCAGTGTGAAAGACAGAAACAGCCTAAGCACTGGAGAGAGGCCAACTGCAGAGCTCTTTGGCTCTTACATTCATAGCATATTGTGCCACATATCCTTTACCCAGCAAACTCTCAGCTAAGGACAGGCTAGTATCACAAATCACCTGGACACCTTCACTTCACTAAAAGTGGTAACTTACGAGTTGTCATGTACATCTCGGACGTAAAAAGCTCCTTCCAGGAAGCATCAGAGGCAGGGAACCACCCACTCTCCCTACTCCTATAAATACCTAGTCTCTATCTCCCCTTAGAACCTCCTCATATATATATATATATATATATATATATATATATATATATATTAATTATATATATATGAGGTGATAGTCACATCCTGGGGGAGTAGTATACCTTAGATAAAACTGGGCTTTGAAGTGAGCTGAGGTAGGATAACAGCTCTTAGTCTGGAAACAAGATGAGATAGGATGACAGCTCTTAGCTGTAAATGAGATGAGGCAGGATAACAGCTCTTGGTCTGTAAATAAGTTGAGGCAGGATAACAGCTGTTAGCTGTAAATGAGATGAGGCAGGATAACAGCTCTTGGTCTGTAAATAAGTTGAGGCAGGATAACAGCTGTTAGCTGTAAATGAGATGAGGCAGGATAACAGCTCTTAACTGTAAATGAACTGAGGTAGGTGAGTGGTGATGAATAAACATGATCGTGGCTGCTAACACACTGTGCCAGTTAGGGACTCTTAACCTAAGGTATTAGACATGCCCTCCCCTTGCTTGGATTGAACCTAAATGCCTCCCAGGCATTTGGGTTTAATGCTTCTACGTAAATATAACAGAGGAGAGTGCAGAGGAGTAGGAGAGAGTGAGGGAAGGTATTAGAACCAGGAGGGAGGGTGAGGTATGATGGTAAGTACTGTACCATTCATTGTAATCAAATAACCCACCTCCCCTAGCCTGCACGTCCCTGCGCGGATACTCTCCAGCCAGTCACCGTTGTACATGATACAACTTGTACAGACCATAGCTGACATCAGTGATATACTGTATAGAAAGCCCCTGGTTATGCAGAGCTTATAGGCCCACTTGCGTTCATGTTGTCCCTCAGGATGCGACCCACACTCAGGTACCTACTTGCTGCTAGGTGAACAGGGACAGCAGGTGTCTTAAGGAAACACGCCTCTAGTGTTTCCACCCGTACCGGGTATCGAACCGGCTGCGAACTTTCTCAGTGATGACCAGTAATTTATGTTTATTGAAATAGTTCACTGGTTTCTTTCTGGGTATTGGTGGTGTGTAAGGTACAACGTCACGTTAGCGCTACGTGGCTTGTTTGCTGCTACATGTAGCGCACAAGTGTGTACATTGCTGCTATATGTAGCACACACGTGTGTACATTGCTACTACATGTAGCACACGTGTGTACATTGTTTGCTGCTACATGTAGCACACACGTGTGTACATTGTTTGCTGCTGCATGTAGTACACGTGTGTACATGGTTTGCTGGTACATGTAGCACACACATGTGTACATTGTTTGCTGCTGCATGTAGCACACGTGTGTACATTCCTGCTACATGTAGCACACACGTGTGTACATTCCTGCTACATGTAGCACACACGTGTGTACATTGCTGCTACATGTAGCACACACATGTGTACATTCCTGCTACATGTAGCATACGTGTGTACATTGCTGCTACATGTAGCACACGTGTGTACATTGTTTGCTGCTACATGTAGTACACGTGTGTACATTGCTGCTACATGTAGTACACGTGTGTACATTGCTGCTACATGTAGTACACGTGTGTACATTGCTGCTACATGTAGTACACGTGTGTACATTGTTTGCTGCTACATGTAGTACACGTGTGTACATTGCTGCTACATGTAGTACACGTGTGTACATTGCTGCTACATGTAGTACACGTGTGTACATGGTTTGCTGCTTTATTTAGCACACGTGTGTACATTGTTGCTACATGTAGCACACGTGTGTACGTTGTTTGCTGCTACATGTAGCGTAGCACACGTGTGTACATTGCTGCTACATGTAGCACACGTGTGTACATTGCTGCTACATGTAGCACACGTGTGTACATTGCTGCTACATGTAGCACACGTGTGTACATTGCTGCTACATGTAGCACACGTGTGTACATTGCTGCTACATGTAGCACACGTGTGTACATTGCTGCTACATGTAGCACACGTGTGTACATTGCTGCTACATGTAGCACACGTGTGTACATTGCTGCTACATGTAGCACACGTGTGTACATGGCTGCTACATGTAGCACACGTGTGTACATTGCTGCTACATGTAGCACACGTGTGTACATGGCTGCTACATGTAGCACACGTGTGTACATTGCTGCTACATGTAGCACACGTGTGTACATGGCTGCTACATGTAGCACACGTGTGTACATGGCTGCTACATGTAGCACACGTGTGTACATGGCTGCTACATGTAGCACACGTGTGTACATTGCTGCTACATGTAGTACACGTGTGTACATTGCTGCTACATGTAGTACACGTGTGTACATTGCTGCTACATGTAGTACACGTGTGTACATTGTTTGCTGCTACATGTAGTACACGTGTGTACATTGCTGCTACATGTAGTACACGTGTGTACATTGCTGCTACATGTAGTACACGTGTGTACATTGCTGCTACATGTAGTACACGTGTGTACATTGCTGCTACATGTAGTACACGTGTGTACATGGTTTGCTGCTTTATTTAGCACACGTGTGTACATTGCTGCTACATGTAGCACACGTGTGTACGTTGTTTGCTGCTACATGTAGCGTAGCACACGTGTGTACATTGCTGCTACATGTAGCACACGTGTGTAAATTGCTGCTACATGTAGCACACGTGTGTACATTGCTGCTACATGTAGCACACGTGTGTACATTGCTGCTACATGTAGCACACGTGTGTACATTGCTGCTACATGTAGCACACGTGTGTACATTGCTGCTACATGTAGCACACGTGTGTACATTGCTGCTACATGTAGCACACGTGTGTACATTGCTTCCATGCGTGTGCACGTTAAAGTTGTGTTGCACATATAGATGAAAACAACGATCAACAATAATTGTTCAATCTAGTGAACATAAATTGTTCAAATAAGAGTGAACATTGTTCAAACAGGAATGAACATTGTTCAAACAGGAATGAACGTTGTTCAAACAGGAATGAACATTGTTCAAACAGGAATGAACATTGTTCAAACAGGAATGAACATTGTTCAAACAGGAATGAACATTGTTCAAACAGGAATGAACATTGTTCAAACAGGAATGAACATTACAGTAACTAATACAAGCTCCTGTATATTGTGCGTTTTTTTTTTTGGTAAATGTTGTTGAAAAGTTAATAAATTTGAACGCGATGTGAACAAGGTCTTCGTAGTATTTTCTGTTCAATTTTGGATGAACTTTTCTAAGTTGAAGAACAAAAAGTCACAATACCGTGACTGGAACAATACACAAATAACCCGCACATAGAAACTTATGACAACGTTTCGGTCCGACTTGCACCGAAAAGTCTTAAGTGTCTCCTGTGTGCGGGTTATTTGTGTATTTACTCAGTTGTGTTTAAGAAAACAATCAATGTATACAGAACAACTTTATAAAAGATGGAGGTACCTTAGGTTAGGTTGGGTTGGGTTGGGTTGGGTTGGATTGGATTGGGTTAGGTTGGGTTAGGTTGGGTTGGGTTGGGTTGGGTTGGATTGGATTGGGTTAGGTTGGGTTAGGTTGGGTTAGGTTGGGTTGGGTTGGGTTAGGTTGGGTTATGTTGGGTTAGGTTGGGTTAGGTTGGGTTAGGTTGGGTTAGGTTGGGTTAGGTTGGGTTGGATTGGGTTAGGTTGGGTTAGGTTGGGTTGGGTTGGGTTGGGTTAGGTTGGGTTGGGTTAGGTAAGGTTAGGTAGGGTTGGGTTAGGCTAGGTAAGGTTAGGTTAGGTTAGTCAGGAAACAGGACAAGTGTTTCCTGACGCGGAGCATTTGGTCATCTGACAGAGGCCTTTTCCTGGCCTACCCCTCCACCCCTTTAAAAATTATGGTTATATAACTAAAGTACCTGGTTGTAAGATCTGCCTGCTCTTCTTATTTGGGAATCTACCTTAAATTCCAATATTAACCTTGACCTAAAACGCTTTCTTGATAGTTGTGACAGGATCCACAGGCATAACACCGGACACAAACATCTCTATGACATACCCCGAGTTCGACTAAACCTTTACAAAAATTCAATGTATTTCAAAGGACCTAAAATCTGGAACACCCTACCTGAAAACTCTAGAACTGCAGACACATTCATCACTTTCAAAAACTACAGTTAGAAAACATCTTATTTCCCTGATCCACCCCGACAACTAACTACATGATAACCACCTGGTGGTTCACAATTACACTCACCCATTGACTATAAACCCAGAAATACTAATCTTAATCTTAAAATAATAAATCCTAACTAGTCGTAAGTTTGCCTATGATACTCCAATATAGACACTTTGTATTGTGCCAAAACAAAAGCATTCACATTGCTAAACTCACAAATTATGATGTAGTCACTTAGCCTTAATACCATAATCTGTAAGGATTTAATGTTAAGAATTAATCTAAGTCTGCTCGAAATGCCTAGCCATGCTAGGTGTCCTAGTGGCCCCCTCTGTAATTAGTATTTTATAACATGTAAACCACACAATACCCAAAACCTGTAAACCCCACATTGTAACCCTTATATCTGGAGTTTATCTGGAGAGAGTTCCGGGGGTCAACGCCCCCGCGGCCCGGTCTGTGACCAGGCCTCCTTAGGTCAGTGTCCCAGGATGCGACCCACACCAGTCGACTAACACCCAGGTACCCATTTTACTGATGGGGCACATAGACAACAGGTGGAAAGAAACACGTCCAATGTTTCTACTCTGGCTGGGAATCGAACCCAGGCCCTCACCGTGTGAAGCCAGAGCGTTAACCACCAGGCCACCAGAGCCTTGAATAAACTTGAATTGAATTTTTGTGGTTTATTTTCAAAAGTGTTGTGATGGAGGATTGTGTTACTCCAGGTAGGTTACGCTACGGCCGTGCTGGCGTGAGATTCATCTTGCGAAAATTTGCGTTTGTGGTCATAGTGGTGGCCCATGCTAACCTTCTTGGGGTGTGATCTTATTAGGCCTGCATGTTGCAGTGGATAATTCGCTGGCTTGCTGGTTTTAGCCCTGGCTTGCCATGGGTTCCAATCCTCCGGTCGGCAAGTTGTTAACGGTCGTGTCGTACCTACGTTATCTCTTTGTCACCTTGTCACAGATTACCACACGGTTTGTAATCAGCTTTTGCTCTCTAAACCAGGGGTCCTCACCCTGCGGGCCGCATGTGGCCCTTCTAGGACATGGATGCGGCCCTCACATGAAATTGTGAATTCACTTTTATATAGGTTCCACACTGCACAGTGTCAGCAAAACCGTACGGCCTTCATTACACATTTCACCATCAGATGTGACCCACTTGTGTAGGAAAGTTGATGACCAGTCATCTCAGCCCATGATGTCTGCCTTCCATGACGCCTCTGTTTTCATATATCTTTGATAGATTCCCAGAGTTTTTCTACTCCCAGAGCCCGGCCTTGGGCCAGGCTCATCTGGTACTTGCCTGGTCAACCAGGCTGTTGCTGGTGGTGGTCTGCTGACTCGTATATCCATTACAGCCTGGTTGATCTGGCACCTAGTGAAGATACTTGTCCAGTTTCCTCTTCAAGACTTGTACACTTGTCCCAGCAGTGTTTCTGATGTCTTATGGTAAAATTTAGAATAGTCTTGGACCACGGATGTTGATACAGTGTTTCCTTATTATGCCCACTACACCCCTGTTTTTCACTGGGTTTATTTTTACATTTTCTCCCATATCCATAAATACAGGACGGGGATTCGATCCCTGATCCAAACATATAACAGGTCCATCGCTGTAACCACTCAGCCACGGAGCTTACAATAAGATGATTTTACAGCCAACGCAACTGTGACTTGGTTGTATCAGTGGCAC
>NC_091357.1:6289999-6310159 GCF_038502225.1 Cherax quadricarinatus
GGAGAAAGAAGCTTATGATGTTTCTGTCCAACTGGACCATTGACTAGTCAGTGGTCCAAGCCGGACCGAAACGTCGTCATAAGCTTCTCTCTCTTGTGTGTGTTGTCCCAGTCACGGTATTGTTCTTTATATACAGAGAAAGTTACGAGTTACCCTGACGCTTCACCAGTATTTGGAAAAGCTGGAAGCAGAAGCACACAAGGTCTGCCTTAACTATGTACCTTTGAGAAAACCTTAAGAGGCACGTAAGTTCCCCTATCTTCTAATAACAGCCGACTAACACCTACGTATCTAGTTACTGCTAGGTGAACAGGGGCAGCTGATATACAGAGACGCATCACACGTTGCACTCCGCCAGAAAGTCGAAACATCGTTTTATTTTTCTGTAGAGACGATCGCTCTACTGATCTACATGCCACATACTGTTTACGAAAACCTCTACCTTAGAGGCGGCTCTACGAAAACGCACATAGAGCAAAGAATATTCAAGACAGTGGAGGACTGTAGAAGATAAGGGTAGGTAGTACCCAATAGCAAGACACAGAACAACACTACAGTAACGAGTGTTAAGCGGCAGGTAAGTTCCTCTGTCTACTATTAACATTTTTAATTTTCCACTATAATGTACCTTGTCTATAATTACTATCACATTTGCTTTGTTTCGTAAGGTGAAGTCCGGGATCTTTCCTTAATTCATGGTATAACTTAACAAATCTTTGAGGACAATTGTGTTGCAGAGGTCTGAGGTGTGACGGGGGAACTTACATGCCTCTTGAAGCTTAAATATAAAAAGAGAGAGAAGCGAAGGAAAAAATAATCTTACCCGAGACAGAACAGAAACTTGAAGTGTGAAACTAGACAAAAGCAAAAATGGAACGAAATAATGTCCAGGTTAGAACTAGAAACCACAAATATTTTCACTGGTGGAAAATCCAAGGAGGTTCAAACACTAATGATGAAAAGGAAATGAGTGAAATTCTGTAGTTAAATGGTTCAGAGAACCGACAAGTTGGTGAAGATCAGAAGGATTTTAAGGTAATAGGTCTCTCAGCCTGGAGTCGATGTTATCAGTCCATCAATCTTGATAAGAATACAACAAGTGGTATAAGGTTTGTCAGGAAACAGGACAAGTGTTTCCTGACGTGGGTCTTAGTCATATGATGACTCACAGATGGAGCTTTTGGTCATCTGACTGAGGTCTTCCGCTGGCATACCGGTCCACCCTTTTAAAAATTATGATTATGACTATAACCTGCGAAGAATTAGCTTATTGCAGACGGGTGAGGTGAAGCAGTTGTAGGTGGTGTTACTTTGGACAAATCCACAGGTGGAAGTAGGTCATGCCTATAGGTTAGGCAAGTGTAGAATTCCCTATATCAAGACCACAAGATGTTGCTGTGTCTGACAGGAATGTAGAGTGCGATTCTAAAATACCAGTTTGAATTTGTTCAGCAATGAAGTAATTGAAAGCATAGGGAGATTGCAGATTTTTTTTAATTTCTTTGAGGCCACAGAGATCAGATGACTGACATAAGCGTTAATTCTGTAGAATTAAAAAAGAAAAATAGAAAATATATGTCCATTCCTGCAGCACCTGAAGCGGATTCGTGAAAACCCTTATTTATAAAGACGTGCAGCATACTACAGGTGCTCAGCATCAGCTTACTTCTGGGTGAAATCCCAGAGGACTTTAAGTACAGACCCTTCGGTAAAAGGGAGGCAGTACATCACTAGCCAAAAATTACAGACCATTAGCGCTAACATCGCACATTATAAAAGGCTTGGAAAGTGTGATGAGACGTTATAATGCAAATTTTATGGAACTGCACAACTCAAACCCACGTGCGTTTAGAGAAGGAAGATCACGGTTGTTACAACTACTAAATAATTGTGACAGAATTGCAAAGGCATATGAAAAAAAAGGCAGTTATGGTATACATGGATTGTATGAAGGTAGACGAGATCACGGGATGATTGCACACACAGTGACGGCGACAGTTATAGCGGGGAAAGTAGCCAAATGGAGGTATTCAACTTTTTGATATATAGAACACGAAGAGCAATAGTAAACATGAAAATCTGGCATTAATAAATCAAAAAGCTCTGCACCTCAAGGCACTGTCCTGGCACCGTAAATGTTTCTTATCTTTACAGAAGACATTGATAAAAAAACACTCACCAATTTCATATCATTTGTGGATACCAAAATAAACATGACAATCACCTCAGAAGATACGGACAGATTACAAGATGTAAACAAAATCTTTTGATGGGCATTGGAGAATAACATGAAGTTCAATGGTGACGGAAAAAATGAACTCAAAAGGGACACTGTATACAAAACTTAAAGGGATCTTGGAGTGATTGACAGATGGCTTTCCTGTAGGAGAACACAAGGCAAGTGTCACGACAACCAGGAAAATGACAGGGTGGATAATGAGAACTTTCAAAACAAGGGAAATAATGCCAATGAAGGTACTGTTCAAATCATTTGTGCTCTCTCATTTAGAGTATTGCTCTATGTTGACAACCTTCAATACCTGATCTATTGAGTTACGTATTGCCTTTAATACCAGTTCTAGTGGGAATATACACTGATAACAGAGAATCATTTTAATACAACGTTTCGCCCAAGACTGGGCTTTATCAAGTGCACAGGATCAAGCAGTTACACCACCTTGTAAAGCAAACAAGCACCATGAAGCCAAACTTGGAGAAAGATAGGTCACACACGAGGTCATTGCGAGAGCAGGTCACACGAGGTCATAATTTGCAAGGTAGTGTGGTGAGGTCAAGTATTGGTGGCAGCAGGTGGTAAGAGTAAGATGTCAAGTTTATTATGATTATATGAATCATAGATAGTGGTTAATAGATCCAGCTGATTTTGGTAAGGTGGATCACAGCTAAAATTCACCATCTGCCCCTGTCGTTCCCACGGTGTAACAGCTGTGCTTTTTCCTGGTCCTTGACGTGAGAACGCAGGTTGCGATGGACTACGCATATGTTGTTGGTTTCAACCCTCCTGCAGGCACATTTGTGTTCCTGGAGGTGTGTCTGAAGGTCTCTGCCGGTCTGCCTGACGTAGAATTTATCGCAACCATCACACGGTGTGTTGTATACATACACACCTGTACAAATAGTTTTGGATTTAGAGCTTCTGGTGGCCTCTTTGATAGTCTTAGTAGCAAGTTCTGCTACATCCATGTTGGATTTTCAGAGAATCAGGGTGATGGTGATGGCAGCCTGCCCAGTGAGGAGGACCAGTCATCTGTCAATGGTGGTATTTTCTTTAGGTCTGCTGTGAATGAGGAAATATTATTCTAAATTAAAAAAAAATATTGATAGTTTAAAATTATTTACAAGAAGAATATGGGGTAAATGTGAGGCTAGAAGCTAGGCTGCCCCAGTCTGTATGTGAGACCAGTTGTACATATTTTTAAACTTCCTTTATTATGTCTGCAAGCATTGTCAACTTTTATTTTTCAGGCTACACTATTGTGGGAACACCAGAGAAGGTTGCAAGATGCTTTGTTTATTGCAACTGTTGTGATTATCAGGATTTAATGGTTTATATAAGAGTCGTGCAGGACGTGTCAGAGATACTCGTTTATATTAGTACTTGATTATTATTCGTTTTAAGTAAATACACACTTGTTCGCTTCTCTGGTGATTATAAATATGGTTAGGGTGAAATTAATTTAGTCAGAATGTAGAGTGAGGGTAATAATTTGCATTTAAAGGCATGTTACTACAACACACTTTATTTTATTGTATGTTAAACGAATAAAGTTATGCTAATGATGTTAAGAATGGTTAGGTATGTTTATTTTTTAATGTATAATGTATAATTTGTGATAGGGTTAGCAGGTGATTCAATGGAGGGAGGTTGGTGGGGGGGGGGGAATGTAAACAGTTGAACACCAGTAGCTCAGTCAGTCAGGTTTTAACCCTCGTGTTAGGTGGTTATATTTGAACGCGAGGCTTCATATTTTTTATTGAACTTTGGTAGGCTTCATGGTTTATGAAGAACCGTAATCTGTTTAGCTAAGAACTTTTGTTCGGCTGGTTGCAACAGTGGTTACCCCTGGATCCTGTGTTGTGTGAAGACCACGGTAGTAGCCAACAGTGTTAGTAAAGGGTCAGACTTAAACTTCTGGGTGGGAAAGTTATCTTTTGTGTCGTGTTAACCTCAGCTTGCATCTCATCAGTAATGTATCATTTCTCCGATATTTATAATTTCAATTTGACTCACACACACACACACACACACACACACACACACACACACACACACACACACACACACACACACACACACACACACACACACACACACACACACACACACACACACACACACACACACACACACACACACACACACACACACACACACACACACACACACACACACTACAAATGTAACAGGAGTGTTGATATAACTGGGTCGTAGTTCACTGAAACTTTTCTTTTTCTAGAATGATGGTGAACCACTACAAGGAGACGCAGGTCGTCGTTCATCCTGTAAGTGTTATATCAGAACTTTTTCTTTTCAATTTTTCTCAATTCATATTCCTTCCATTTTCCTCCATTTATTCACAGTTCTTCCATTTTTTTCGCCATGTAATATAGTGATAAGGGGTGTCAGTAAATAACCAGGAGAATGGGCGAGGACTCGAACTGTAGTCCTGGTATGCAGTAGTCCTAACACTGTACCACTCAGCCATGAGGCTTGACATTACCTGGAGTTTACCTGGAGAGAGTTCTGGGGGTCAATGCCCCCGCGGCCCGATCTGTGACCAGGCTCCTCCATTGCTCCCAATTTTTCTCCCATTTGTTCACTTTTCCAATCCCCCCCCCCCCGCTCCATTCATCATTCATATTTTCCTCCATTCGACTGTTTCCCTGTTCGTATGTTTTTCATCATTCACGTTTCCCCATTCTTTCCAATATATTCAGTGGGTTTGAGAAATGGTATCATCACATATTCTCTTCAATTTATTTTAAATTCTGTCTCGCAGTAATTTAAACGAAATATTATTTTTTTATAATAAATAATGTCTAATATCAGGGTATTTTTTACTAAATTATTTTTTGTGATACGAGAAAATACGTACGAAGGACTTTTTTAATAAATTTTCCCGGTTATATTTTTTTCTTTCCTTTTTTTTCAATTTTAGGCTTGACGCTGGTGAGGGGCTCTTGATCAAGGGAATTAGATCTGTGTTCCAGTTCCCCGAATTGAGTGAATAACTTCAATCCCCCCCACGTGCGCTGTATAATCCTACGGTTTTAACTCTTCCCCCATGATTATAATAATATGCTTTTCGTTTTGTAGCTTGTTCGGTTTTAGAGACTGTTGGTGTTATTGGTGGTGATAGTGCTGTTGATGTTATTGGTGGTGATAGTGCTGTTGGTGCTATTGGTGGTGATAGTGCTGTTGGTGCTATTGGTGGTAATGTCGTAGGGGTTCTTAAAGGAGATTTGAGGGTTGAAGGTAGACACACTTGTTGAATGGTAACGCTATATTGTCAGACTGGTAATGGGAGATGGAGCCCAGCCTGCCTTGTCCTGCCTATGTCTACACGCTGACTGAGAGGGAGGCAGAGGTACGAACGTACACATGCGCATCCCGTGACGTCACACAGTCACTCGGCCTAAAAGGGATCTTCTGTATAAAGCACATGGATGGTACTGTGATATGCTATACAACACATATAAGGGGGATCAGCATGACAGCTCGGTCATGTTACGTATGTCGTCTCGACATACATTACTATACTATAGGCTGAACAGGCAGGTGGTTCTGGGCTGATTCTATACAATAACAAATTCATATATAACTTAGAACTAATGGATGGTATCATAATGGATGTTAACAAAATGAGCTTTATGTAATGGGTGTTAACGTAATCACTTTTAACGTAATGCATTACGACTTATAAGAACAATTCATTGTACAATGTGGATGTAATTGATCGATCGATCTGTATTCATGCACTCTACGGATTCTGAGGAAGAATAAATATATACAAGGTGAAATTAACAGCAAAGGCATCTGGTGCACACTCAGATCATTACTGTCAAATTCTCAGAATACGAAGGGAACGTGAACACGAAAAAAAAAATTTCTGAAAAAACTGATCAGTTAATAACAAACAGTCGACAGTTTCCTTCATCTCGGGCATCTAGTTATACAGGCTATATACATTTAAACCCAATTCTGCGAGGGTGAGGTTTACATATGCAGAATGGTTATCATCTCTGGGAGGATCGAATTCCTCTGCAATGGCTAACACATGCCTTAACTGAGGGAGATCTGAACGAGTATCTACAAAAGATACTTGTGGGTTTCTCATTACTAGTCGAGTACGCAAAGAGTAACGACATTCAGGTTGATTATCTGACTGAGTATTTGAGGTGGAGGGTACAGAGTCAAGAGGGTTTTCAGCATCTGTCACATTAGTCTGGGTAGCAATATCATCAACATCGCATACTAATTTCATGTGATCTAAATGCAATTCTTTGTACTTACCAGTACTAATTTCTCTAACCTTATACTTATTACCAGAGATATGTTCTACAACTCGATAAGGTCCGACAAACTTTTGATCGAGCTTAGGCATTTCGGATGTTTTGTTGAAATTTGTCAGCATTACTCTTGAACCTACTTTAACTTTTGATGGCTTAGCACGGCTATTAGTTACTCTAGTAAATTCTGCTGTTGATTTATGAAGTGTTTCACGGATTCTTCTAAAAACACTTTGAGCTAAGCTGGTAAAAGTTGCTACGAAATCATCAGGGTTGTAATTAGGTTTTGGAGTGGAATATAACAACTCATAGGGTAAACGCTTCTCTACACCATACAATGCATAATGTGGAGTATCACCTATGGAAGCATTGTAAGCAGAATTTATGGCACATTGGACATCTGGTATAACTTCATCCCAAGTTTCACTATTGGGGTTGATAGTGGCTCTCAGGACATCAAGTACTTTCTTATTGGTTCGTTCAGCTAACCCATTGCTGGCAGGATGATGAGGGACAATGGTGAATTTAGAGATCTTGTACAAAGTACACAAATTTTCAAGAATCTCATTACAGAATTCACCTCCATTATCTGTTAATAAGGACTTAGGGGTGGTATGCCTGCAGATAATGCGTTCTTTAAACGCTTTAGCTACTGTCTCTGCAGTCTTATCTGCAATTGGAACTAACTCGCAATATCTGGTGAAATGGTCTACCATAACACAGATGTTTGTTGCCTTGGAGGGAACATTTAAAATTGGTTAACAAGTCAAGGGCAACTCTTTCCCACGGTTCGCTAGTGGTTGGGTACACTTGGATTGGATTAGGACCATTGACATTTCCTTTGTTGCATACAGACACTACATTTCTTAACATACTCTGAAATGTCAGTTGCCATACGTGGCCAGAAGTATTTCATTCTGGCTTGTTTCACAGAACGATCCATACCAGGGTGTGCAACACCTGGTGCATCATGAACTAGCTGTAGAGCTACGTTCACTAGTGACTGTGGAATTACTAACTGGTAAACTCTTCTGCTTGGAGTACCCAACTCTGCTGTTCGATACAGTAATTCTTGGCTCATTACAAAGTCACTAATGGGTGCTGGTGGCTTCACAGTAAGAATAAGATCTTCCTGGAGCAGGAATCGAATCACACCAGACCACATGGGATCTGTTCTTTGGGCATTCTTTACATCCTCTGCAGTAAATGGAGGATCTGCAGTAACTAACTAACGTGTCACGATAAAGCATCTGCGACTACGTTTGACTTGCCAGGTAAATGTTCAAAAGTTGGATTGAACTCTTGGATAGTCAAGGTAGGTTGTTCTGGAATAATGGTATCAGTGGTGCATGGTCTGTCAAGACATGAACAGGGTACTGGTAAATAATGTCGCGGAAGTGCTTCAAAGACCATACTATTGCTAAAGCTTCTTGCTCCATTACTGTATAATTACGTTCAGTCTTCGTAAGGACTCTACTAGCAAATGCAACTGCGTTGTATTTACCATCAGTCTTCTGAGCTAGTATGGCACCTATGCCAATTGAACTAGCATCAGTTGTGAGATAGAAGGGCTTAGAAAAATCTGGGAATTTCAAAATGGGAGTGGACGTTAGCTTTTCTTTTAGTGTCTGGAATGCTCTTTCTTGATGGAAGGTCCAAACGAAAGGAGCATCTTTTTTAAGCAATTCAGTTAGAGGAGCTGCTATTGAAGAAAAATTAGCAATGAAAGATCTGTAGAAACCTGCTAGATCCACAAAGGATCTTACAGCATCACCAGTTTTGGGGGATAGAATTTAGTACTGCCGTTACTTTACTTTGATCAGTTGTAACCCCTCTAGGAGTGACTACGTGACCAAGAAACTTAATTTCTGATCTGAAAAATTGACATTTAGACAGTTTGATCTTCAAATTGGCTTCTTCAAGCTTACCAAGTACTATATCAAGTCTCTTCAGGCGTGTATCCACATCTTCGGACATGACGATTACGTCATCTAAGTACACCATAAGTGCTTTACCTATAAGACCTCTAAAGATATTGGTCATGAGTCTAGAGAACGTGATAGGAGAGGATCGTAATCCAAAAGCCATTCGAAGGAAGTGATAATGACATGTGGGAGTAGAGAATGCGGTTAACTCTTCGCTGTCCTCATGAAGAGGGACTTGCCAAAACCCTTGTAACAAGTCCAGGGTCGAGAAGACTTTATCTCCGATATTGCATAAAAGATCACCCAGTACAGGAAGTGGGAAACGATCTGGAATAGTTTTCGCATTTAACTTCCTAAAGTCAATCACCGGGCGCCAAGTACCGTCCTTCTTAGGCACTAGGATTAAGGGCGCATTCCAGGGTGAATTACTATATGCAATAACTCCATCATCGAGCATCTGATTGATCAGGTCCTCTGCGACAGCAACTTGGGAATGAGGCATTCTGTACGCAGGTATATAGATAGGTCTAGTACCAGGTTCAAGTGGAATACGATGGGACAATAAGTTCGTTATACCCATCTTCTCACCTGGTAAGGCAATGGCTTTACGACGTTTGTTCAACAAAGTCAACAAGCGCTTGACTTCGTCTGGGAAGTCAGTGAGAGCTAAGTCTTTCTCCTCAATTGGTGGAATGGATTGATCCAGTGGAGGGGATGAGGTCTTCCCTGTTGAAATAGCACCGACCCACTGGTCAGGTGACACGTCATCCTGTACTTGAACAGGGTAAGGATAGTGAACTAGGTCAACGAGATTGGTATTTGCTCTGAGACGAACACTGTGACCCGAAGTGTTAGCAAGGAATAAATGGATCTTACTGTCTCTTACAACATGTAAGGAAGGTTCAACAAATAAACCCTTGACCTTGCAGGAATCGCTGTCAACTAGGGCGTTATCACCATCTGGAACATTAGGAACAAAAACATTCTAGTGAGATAGAGATGTCTTTCTGCAGACGGCATGTGACATCAACAAGAGATGGCATTACTAGTTTCAAGTAATCGTTTTCTGACAAGGCATCCCCTGTGGAGAAACTACTACTTGAACTAGCAGTCATTGCAGGGATAGGCTGTGCACTCAAGGCAGTCTGAGTGTCCCCGGACACTTGAGGCAACGGAACACTATCTTGCATGTCTGAAGGTGTAGGTGGAACACAGATGCGAGTGAAAGTTGCTAGTGCCTGACCGCTTGGGTACGCTACTGGAGAATGCATTGGGTTGTAAGGACTTAATCTGTACATCATACTCTGTGGCAGTATGGCAGATTTCTGATCCAAGCTGGTAACCCCAAAATGGAACGATCAAGTCGTCAATTTGGGCATGCCATCGGTAAGGGTCGAGCACAATGCGTAAGTCTCGCATGGAAGCAAATCCCAGTAGAAGGTCACCAGGGAAAGTAATCTGGTCGACAACAAGAAAAGCAGCAGTAAAGTCTCTACCTTGCATAGTAAAGGTGAGCGAAGTCTGCCCTCGGACACGCAGAAGGGAACCAGCTACTCCACTAAGGGAGGTTACAGTAGTTGGTTCAACGAGGAGAACACGTCGTAACTGCTTCTCTTTAAACAAGCTAGACCTGATGATATTAACTTGCGCACCAGAGTCCATGAACACATGAACGGGCTCATTATAGATAGAAGCTTGTACTAAGGGACCTATCGTTTCGTTAGGAGTTATGTGCAAACAGAAAGGTGGGTTGTCATCAGAGAAGGCATTTTCTACTTCATCCCTAAATTCCTCTACGTCAAGAGACATGTGAAGCAGCATCAACAGCGAGGTTGTCATTCTCAAGGCTGGCTAAGGCTTCATAGGAATTTTGAACTAGGATGGTGTACTCATTATCACCTACTGTCATGACTGGACGAGTAGACTGGGGTGCTCGGATTCCCCCGAATTGGAAGAATGAGCCTGGTTCTGGTTAGTTTGAGAACCACGACGTCTGTTTCCTCTCCTGGCTCTGCGGTTGGAACAGCCACGGAAAGATCTAGAGTACTGCAGGTTGTAGAGAGCATTGCACTCAGATGTGTCATGTCCATGTATTCTATGATAAGTACAGTAGGGAAGATCTGACTGATACTCATCATCAGTACGACGCCTCTTAGGGTGACTATCAGGACAATTAATTGCAATATGGCCACGGTAACCACAATTGTAGCAAGTTCTTTGTGGGTACTGTACATACTATGGGTGCTGCGGGAATGATGGCTCTTAACACTGGCTTTGGATGATGGACGCGAGTGATTAAGGTTGGGAGTTTTGGTAGTAGCACAAACTAGAGGAAGTACAGGAGTAGACTAAGTGGTTGGCGTAGACTTAAGATAAGGGAAGGTTCCCTCGGGACACAAATTTTGTACATGGATGAGAGCTGCGAGCAGTCCCATAGAGGGCTAGAATTGTAAACATACATTGATGTCGGTGGCATTAGTTGTTTAATAACTCCGAATGCAGCTAATTTGGCAAACCCTTCATGGGCTGGTTTATCGTTGTCTTTGAGGTACTTGGAAGTTTGACCCGCTCTAACGAATGAGGACATTAGGTTATTTAGACGAAGGGCAAACTTATCTAATGACTCCTCTGGCCTCGGAGCTGTGCACACCAATTCTTTGAGAACGACAAAAAGGATCGGTTTCTCGCACCAGTTCAAGATAGTTATGAATTAACTGTTCATAATCATGCCACCTGGTTAGGTCTTGAAAGTCCTTCATACGAATTAAGTTAAACACATGTGAGGCGGCTGGAGAACGGGCTAGACTCTCCTTTCCGATACTGATTAAACAACTTTCAGATGGAAGACCATCTACTGAAGCATTAGCTCTGGCTCGAACAGCAGTAAACCAACCTTCTAGGTTGTCTGGATTACCATTGAACAATGGCATAGCATCATACGGATCACGACTAAAATTACGCAGACTAGAAGTCTGAGTGTGTGTATTGTTTGATAAAGGATTACTCGAATTGTGAACTGATGCATCAATGGTTGTACTAGCAGCATGTGCTGAGGCATCGCTTGAGAAGACTTGAGACATGTTTGCAAAATTTAAAACAAGAATTTAGAGAAAAAAAGAAAATGTAACTGAGGAACACACAACACAGTGAACTTAAATGGGAAGAAAATGCTTAACTATTCTGCATAAGTAAATAAAAATTGACAGGTCACACTTTAAGCAAGGAAACTCAGTCACAAAAGATAATACTCAACTGAATAAGCAACACTTTGAAAATCAAGAGAACTTGTACTTTACTCAAATCTAATTTGCTCAACTTTACTTTAAATTGAATGAATGGCACAGTGAGTTGTCTTTACTCTCAATGCAATAGGGAAATACAACAATAAAATGATAAATCAATCAAAAATGTTAAAATGGACTCAAAGCTTGTGCAAAATAAAACAAACTGGGAACAATTCACTGAAATAAAATAAAATGGCACAGAAAGAATAAAATATTATGCACAGAACAGAGCAGCATAAACTGCACTGAAATAAACTGTAGCAATATTGCAAATAACAATTGCTAATCAAGATTATTGCACAACAATACACAAAATTTCTGCAAGAAAATTTTTACTGACAACACAATGTTTGACTCATTTTGCAATAATCCTTGTGCAATGTGAAATAAAAAAAATTACACACGCAAGAAAACACTGTTTACAAGAAAAGAAAATAATATTATCAAGGAATGAACTGAGTGAACGCTTTAACTCTTAACTGCAACTTAAGCAACACTTAACAAGCAAAAGAACAATTTACTTTAAATGAACAACTTAAAAATTGCACAAAGAGTGAATTTGTTCAATGAAACATGAAAAATAATAGGTGCTAAAACATAGAACAAAAAAGCTTGAACACTTAGTGATGCAGAACACAACACATCAACATAAAGACTTTGATAATAATTTTCTTGCTTGCACAAAGCAATGGCACTATTGTCTGTGGAAATAAGACAAATTAGACACTGGCTAAATGAAAGGCCTTAACACAAAAAAATGTTCAACACACACAGAGAAAACAAAACAAGAATACACAAATACTGGGCAGAAAATATAACAGACAACACTGAGTTGTGATGCAGAATACAAGGTAATAAATTACTGAATTACTTCACTGCAACACTATGAACACAATTTGATTGTGAAGTGTAACACAAGTTCTATACTGCTTATATGTTGCACACACAACAAAGGAAAAACACTAGGTACTTACTTCAAGTGTATAAAAAGAAGCACAACACAACAGACATGTATTAATGCACGGAAATTAACACTGAATTAAGAAGGGAAAAAATTATTGCAAACAGTATATAACAAACACTGAGTCTAATCAAGAGTCACTGAATGTCACTAAAAAAAAAAATCACTGGAACACAAAAGAAATGTCTCAACACTCGCAAATGTCTCTATGAAAAATATTATAGCTGTAACGCCTTGATGAAGAATGAGGTGGAATGGTGGTGGTGTTGATGTAGTCTCGTGGCTGCCTACTGTCCTCACGTGATCGTAGAATTGCGCTTACATCGATGATAGACTTCACACAGGAGGCTTTCAACGGTGGCGCGAAACACACTAGCTCTTGACCCCGTATGTGGTCCTTAAAATATGGTGCTAGTACCCGTACTAAGATTACCGAAACAATGGTAGAGGTTGGGTGAGTGGGTTAATGGCTGAGTGAGATGTCTGAGGCCGGGCAGTGGCGACCGCGTGGTGAGTGGGCCTATGGGAAGAACGGGGTAAGCCTCACTGGTGACACCCACTGGCGCAAAGATATTCTAAGCCAGCTGGCTTAAAAACAAACCCACTAATTACCACAACACCACAGGGATGAAAAAGAGCACTCAGAATGGCTTGGAGCTTGAATCACAAGCGATGAAGACTGTACCCACATGGCTTGCTTGAGTACTGGGGTAAGAAACCTGGGTTAGTTGCTGGGTGGCTTGGCTTATCTTAACCCTTCACACAGAATAGCTTGATAACTTCTCACGATGAGCACAGCAGGGGTGGATAGCTGGCTTGGCAGGCAAAAGCTGGACAGAGTAGGCTAGGCTGGACTGACTGGGTTGTTCTGACTCCCCTACCACAGACTGGTTGCTGGCTTTGCAAACTCAGGTCTACCCCTCGGGAGTGATGCAAATAAGCAGATAAACACTAATACAAAGAGACTGACCAGTGAATAATGTAATGGCTGGTAGAAGCTTGAGAGAGTAGCTGGCTTGACTAGGTCGGCCTACTGGCGACACGAAATGGCCGTCTTGCTGGTCGAAAGAAATCTCCGTACATCGGGGTAATTATCAATTTTATGCCCACACCGCTGTCACTAATTGTCGTAGGGGTTCTTAAAGGAGATTTGAGGGTTGACGGTAGACACGCTTGTTGGATGGTAACGCTATATTGTCAGACTGTGGTAATGGGAGATGGAGCCCAGCCTGCCTTGTCCTGCCTATGTCTACACACCGACTGAGAGGGAGGCAGAGGTACGAACGTACACATGTGCATCCTGTGATGTCACACAGTCACTCGGCCTAAAAGGGATCTTCTATATAAAGCACATGGATGGTACTATGATACGCTATACTACACACATAAGGGGGATCAGCAACTATGCTGACAGTGATAGTGCTGTTGGTGCTATTGGTGGTGATAGTGCTGTTGGTGCTATTGGTGGTGATAGTGCTGTTGGTGTTATTGGTGGTGATAGTTCTGTTGATGTTATTGGTGGTGATAGTGCTGTTGGTGTTATTGGTGGTGATAGTTCTGTTGATGTTATTGGTGGTGATAGTGCTGTTGGTGTTATTGGTGGTGATAGTGCTGTTGGTATTGGTGGTGATAGTGCTGTTGGTATTATTGGTGGTGATAGTGCTAATGGTGGTGTTTGGGTTGTTGGTAGTGCTGGTGGTGGTGCTATTGGCAGTGTTGGTGCTGTTGCTGTTATTGGTGGTGGTAGTGCTGTTATGATAGTGTTGATATTGGTGTTAGTGCCGCTGGTGTTGGCAAGAAGGTGTTAAAGGGCATACCAAGTCATGTTAAGGTACTCGAAGTCCACCGAGGACTAGAGGAAGAGCACCGTAGTCTTCAAGACTTCGGTGCTCTTCAACTCCAAAGCTGAGGGACTGATTACCTTACCTTTTGTATGTAGGTCTACATTCTTCACATTATGTCCTTGTACTGATAAAGCCACTGGATGGCGAAATAAATGGAGATACCCAGATGTTACACGTGTCTAATTCTTCATCTTGTCGATATTATACACTATTCATGTACTAATTTGTTGAAGTTGTTACAGTAAATAAAAGGAATCCTTGAAATCAGTGCTGTAACTGGAGAATTATTCTTCCGATCGGCTTCAGATTTTCACCACTGGTGTGGTTTCCTGAACAAAGGTTCACACTGCCATTAGATGGCAGTCCTAATCTGCATATTTTATTGTATAGTAATATTAATTTTTATTCCATCAAGACTGATGACTGATTGCATCGACTCCAGGCTGAGGGACTGATTACCTCAAACTACTCCTCATCTTCACCATTCTTTTTGTATCGGACTGATAAAACCACTGTGTGGCGAAACGTTTCCACAATAAAGATACCCAAGTGTTGCACATGTCTAATTTATCAACTTGTCATGTTCTCTGAGATATTTATCTATTGTACATCAAGATTGATGGATTGAACACACAGACCCAGGCATCTACAGGCACAGTAGAAGAGGCGACCTAGGGAAGTGAGGTCAAACTCGAGAAATCGCAGTAACACGATTGCAAACAAATCAGAACGGGTGCGGGTAGAACCGAAGTGGCTAGTTTATTGAGCACTCCATATCCATCCTGTGGATGGTAGTGGCTAGTTTGTGCACCCCATATCCATCCTGTGGATGGTAGTGGCTAGTTTATTGTGCACCACATACCCGTCCTGTGGTTGGTAGCACAAGAACATATGGATACACAAAAGGGTTCACAGTAGTTACAGCTGGATTTATATCTACAATTAATTTACCTGTTTCAAGCAAATTTAGGAAAATTGCTTAATATGTCTGGTATCTTATTTGTCACATAAGTTATTACACTAGGCGTGGATTCCTGAGGTAAGGAAGAGGGGGAGGGGCTGAACAAGCAAGGGACTAGACTCGGGGGTCGAGCGAAGGGGAAATAGGGAACTGATGCAAGGGAATGATCTCTGGGTAAGCTTGTGAACGTTGATGGCGCAACTCTCTCTCTCTACCTGCTACCTCCCCATTCATTTTTCTTTACCTCTCTCCTCCCACTCATTCATCCTTTCCCCCCCTCCCCTTCTCCCCCTACTTGCCCTCACCCCTCTCCCCTTGCCCTCCCCCTCACTCTGTCATAGGAAGGTCTTACGGGGGACACAAATGCGAGACGGTGAGTTTTCTTACCTATAATGAGACCAATTTGACTGTCTGGGGCTCCTTGGCTCTGGCTACCACATTATTCTTCTTCCTTATCTTCTTCCTTCTCCCTCCTTATTCTCTCTCTCCTATTTCTGTTTTTTTCCTACTCTTCCTTCCTCTTTCAGTTTAATATTCCATTTTTTTTTAAATCTGCTTTCTTTTTCGTCCAGTTACTCCTACTTGACTTCCTGGCTGCGTCTCCTCCTCCTCCTCTTCCCATTCCTTCCTGGAATAATAATGATGGCCTACCACGTGAGAAGTTGTATTTTTTTCACATTTTCTTATCAATATTCAGAATATATTTTTACATTATTTTGAGAGAGCTTTTCTGCTTTCATACCTGCTTGCTTTACTCTGTTTTTTACTGTGTAAATGGGGGGAGCAAATGCTACGTTATTTCCTATTTTTAATTAAGGTTTTTCTTATAATTATCGTTCATCTCTCCTCCTCCTCCTCATCCACCTGTCTTCTTCTTACTCCTTTCTCCTTGATAAAATATTCCTATAGTCTCGTCTGTGTGTTCTTAAAGTCTAGTCAGAGTATTCCTGAAGTTTTGTGTAGTCAGAGTATCCCTGAAGTTTGTGTCAGCAGCAGAGACAAGGGAGGGTGTTGCTCTACCTTAGTACTGAGATAGTATAACAACTCTTAGACTGTAAAGTAAAAGGACACAAGTGCAACTAATGTGACATTTTATTGTGGCAACGTTTCGCTCTCCGGGAGCTTTATCAAGCCATTACAAACAATATGTATGTATAATGTTCGCCAAGACCATAGTCCTGGCACGGGTCCCAATCTTGCGATGACCCGTCTATTACAAACATTACAAACAATACATGGACACAGAGGGTATATAAAGGCTCAGAGTGAGGTGCAATACTAGTGAGGTACCATTTCGATGTTCACTAGTGGTGGTAGTAGTAGTAGTAGTAGTGACAAAAGTAATACATTAAGGTAGAGCAATTAATTCGTACACGAATTAATTGCTCTACCATATTGTATTACTTTTGCCACTACCACTATTACTACTATTACTACCACTAGTGAACATCGAAATGTTACCTCACTAGTATTGCACCTCACTCTGAGCCTTTATATACCCTCTGTGTCCATGTATTGTTTGTAATGGCTTGATAAAGCTCCTGGAGAGCGAAACGTTGCCACAATAAAATGTCACATTAGTTGCACTTGTGTCCTTTTACTTTACATATTGTCGGTAATTCTACCAACTTTATTACAACTCTTAGACTGTAAATTGAACTGATATAAACAAAATATTCTCCAAAAAGGATAAAAAGGCAGAGACAATACCGTGACTGGAACAATATACGGGTTGAAGATTAAGACACATGTGCAACAGTTGGGTATCTTTATTGTTGGAACGTTTCGCCCACACAGTAGGCTTCTTCAGTCAAATACAGAGGTAGCAGGTGTAGTGATGAATAATACACGGGCTATTTGGTGGAAAATATCCTTCACTCTGACATTCTCCACTGCCTCCAGCCTCCGCCTCCCTCGCTGTAGCGTGGCCTGGTAGACAATGCTTTTGCCTCACACATTTGAGTGTCCGTGGTTCAATTCCCGGTCGGGTGGAGATACTGGGCGTGTTTCCTTACATCTTCTGTCTCCGTTCACCTAGCAAGCAAGTAGGCACTTGGGTGTTAGTGGACTGATGTGGGTCGCATCCTGGGGGACAAGATTAAAGGACTCCAATGGAAATAAGACACAGTCCTCGATGACGCACTGACTTTATTAGCTTATCCTGGGTGGCTAACCCTCTGATATTAAAAATCCAGATAAAATCTTATAACCGGAAGTTACTCATAAGTGTTGTGAAAGAATAAGACTGTGATAAATGTTCTTTTTGTGTTTTTGACGAGGTAGACGGTTTGAGCAGGTAGACGGTTTGACTAGGTAGACGGGTTGACCAGGTAGATTGTGTAATCTGCGTAGATGAATAACAAAAGATGGATAAATGGGAAAAGGGGTAAAGGAAGAGGCAGTGGTAGAGGAAGTTGAAGTAGAGGTGGGGGATAAGAAGCTGCAGTAATAAGAGGAGCAGAAACAAGAGAACCGGAAGTAATAGGTAGCGGAGGAAGGTAATAAGGAAGAGGAGCGGAAGGAGGCAAGAAATGCAACTTTAGAAGCGCCAGTTACTTTTGGAAATGCATTTTTTCCCTTGTGGTTAAATGACGCTGTTATTCCATTATAAATGCTGGTCGTAGCCTGGACCTGACGGGCTTGTTGCTCCGTTGTGGAGTACACTGTGTGTGTGTGTGTGTGTGTGTGTGTGTGTGTGTGTGTGTGTGTGTGTGTGTGTGTGTGTGTGTGTGTGTGTGTGTGTGATGTATGTATGTGTGTGTGTGTGTGTGTGTATGAATGGTATACGACACCAGTCTTCCTGCCTGTGCTTCAGATTCCTCAAGACTTCGGTGCTCACCACCTACTAGGCTGAGGGAGTGATTACCTCGTCTTTTGTATATACTTATACAGTCTTCACATTATGTTCTTGTATTAATAAAGCCACTGGATGGCGAAACGTCTACAAATGTTGCACGTGTGTCCAATTCTGGAGTACAAAGGTGTATACTCGTGCGGCTAACGTGTATATAATGTCTGAGTGTACACATATTGTATTCCTTAGCTATAAAATGCAAAGATTATATAACTTTTATTCCTCCCGATGCGCGCCAAAGGTTATCCACCGTGTTATTCATGAATTATTCAGCTATACCTTTGCTGTCTTCTAGTCAGGTATTGTGTGTGTTTTTTTCTTTACCACAGTCTCGTATTTTCGCTTTTTTTTAATGCAACTTTCACTACCAGATATTTTCCGATTTCGTAATTGGTTATTTGCGTGTTATATACTGGCGACACACTGATCTCAGGCAGGATCTTTATGCTGTCTTCAATGCTTGGTATACCCACGAGACACTGATCTCAGGCAGGATCTTTATGCTGTCTTCAATGCTTGGTATACCCACGAGACACTGATCTCAGGCAGGATCTTTATGCTGTCTTCAGTGCTTGGTATACCCACGAGACACTGATCTCAGGCAGGATCTTTATGCTGTCTTCAATGCTTGGTATACCCACGAGACACTGATCTCAGGCAGGATCTTTATGCTGTCTTCAATGCTTGGTATACCCACGAGACACTGATCTCAGGCAGGATCTTTATGCTGTCTTCAATGCTTGGTATACCCACGAGACACTGATCTCAGGCAGGATCTTTATGCTGTCTTCAATGCTTGGTATACCCACGAGACACTGATCTCAGGCAGGATCTTTATGCTGTCTTCAATGCTTGGTATACCCACGAGACACTGATCTCAGGCAGGATCTTTATGCTGTCTTCAGTGCTTGGTATACCCACGAGACACTGATCTCAGGCAGGATCTTTATGCTGTCTTCAATGCTTGGTATACCCACGAGACACTGATCTCAGGCAGGATCTTTATGCTGTCTTCAATGCTTGGTATACCCACGAGACACTGATCTCAGGCAGGATCTTTCCACTGTCTTCAATGCATGGTATACCCACGAGACACTGATCTCAGGCAGGATCTTTATGCTGTCTTCAGTGCTTGGTATACCCACGAGACACTGATCTCAGGCAGGATCTTTCCACTGTCTTCAATGCATGGTATACCCACGAGACACTGATCTCAGGCAGGATCTTTCCACTGTCTTCAATGCATGGTATACCCACGAGACACTGATCTCAGGCAGGATCTTTCCACTGTCTTCAATGCATGGTATACCCACGAGACACTGATCTCATGCAGGATCTTTCCACTGTCTTCAATGCATGGTATACCCACGAGACACTGATCTCATGCAGGATCTTTCCACTGTCTTCAATGCATGGTATACCCACGAGACACTGATCTCATGCAGGATCTTTCCACTGTCTTCAATGCATGGTATACCCACGAGACACTGATCTCAGGCAGGATCTTTCCACTGTCTTCAATGCATGGTATACCCACGAGACACTGATCTCATGCAGGATCTTTCCACTGTCTTCAATGCATGGTATACCCACGAGACACTGATCTCATGCAGGATCTTTCCACTGTCTTCAATGCATGGTATACCCACGAGACACTGATCTCATGCAGGATCTTTCCACTGTCTTCAATGCATGGTATACCCACGAGACACTGATCTCAGGCAGGATCTTTCCACTGTCTTCAAGTTTCGGCGTTGCTGCAACACTATCCTTTGTAACATTCAACATATTTGCTTCCAC
>NC_091357.1:6310259-6455259 GCF_038502225.1 Cherax quadricarinatus
TAAAAGCTGATACTGAAAATTGAACGTTTCTAAAAACAAAAGCAGAATAACACAATATCTGGTGCATAAACCTGGTGAAAACCAGTCATGGTAATGTGGAACAATTTAATTTGAATCTCAATCATACCTGAAGAGAATTGTTTGGAGAGTAGTGACTGTAGAAGCAATGTTTATTAAACCATGCTGATGCAATCCTCAATAAAGTTTACTGATCTTCCCGAAACTATATAGTCACACTATACAACTGAAACATAAAAAAAATATACATCACATAAACTCTTCAAGTTTTTTTGATAGTCTATAGTTTTTAAACCTGTAGTTTTTCTAATTCTCTATGGTAAGTGGCAGTGAAAATTTAAGCCAATCAATTAAAGAAAAGAATTGTTAGCTAGAGGAATGAGTAACTAGTGGATGAAAAAGTTGCCTAGTGTAAAAAAAAAGTTCTGAGAAGGATGCTGAAAACTTTTGCATGGCTTTAACCCTCAAACGGTCCAAATAGATCAACGTTCAAATCCGTAGTGCTCCAAAACTAGATCTATGAGAAAAGTTTTTTTACACATTTTCAAATGTAAAAAAAAAAAAAGGTCATGTACATTTTTTTACATACTTTCAAATGTTGAAAAAACGTATATATACGTTTGGACCATTTAAGGGTTATTAATATTGCAGTGTTAGTATGTACAAAAGCATGTGCTTTTGGGAAGGCAGGTGCAGGAGGAGAAATGACGACTGGCCGAATGTATTCTAACAATATTGGGACACAAAAATAAAATAGTTGGTATATAAACGATTTTTTATAATTTAAAAAGGATACAAAATACGTAATGTTTTTATAGGAAGAGAAGTATTATTAGGTAGAAAATCTTACCCAACACAGGTAAGAGAAAGATCTACCTTTATACTATATTTATCAATCACATAATACTGTATCAACTTTACTCCATATTATTGCAAACCATTTATCTATATTTTCACAATTAATGCTCAGTTTAGAGGCTAGAGTTATTTATTGTGTAAATTCTTTAATATTAAGTGGGTTATGCAGTGGAGACCATTATATTGTGGGTCTATAGAATTTTTTTATTTTTTTTTTGTAACCCAAAAAAATGTAACCAACCTAAACATAACCTAGAACTTACTTCTAAAGCTAGTTAGGGTGGGTTTTTTTTCCAACCAATGAATGAGTCTTTCCCTACACAGTACAATCATCTGCAGTACACAAGTCACTTGATATTTGACAATTCACATAATAGGTTGCTGGAAAAAAGACAAATGCAAACACCAGGGTATTATATTAGAAACATTTTGGTCTTGGGACCTTAGTCACTCCAAATGCAAAGAGTGACCAAGATCTCAGGATCAAAACATTTTCAATATAATGCCCTAGTTGAAAGAAGCAGAATTAAATACCAACACAATGAGTAAAGACAAATGCAGTAAAATGCTGCATGTTTGTTTATCCATATTCCAGTGTCTGCATTTCATGTCTTTTTCTGGCAGCCTGTCAGTATAATATAACCATTTTTACTACATAATGGGGCTCGATCCCATGGAAAGTGTCCTAAAACTCACAAGCTAGTGTGCTACCCACTGGTCTGCTGGATGGCACACTGTCTTGCAAGTTTTATGAATTGCTTCCTATGGATTTGAAGCCTCACCTGTTCTGTGATTTGTTTGCAATTGTGTTATTATGATTTGGGGAATCATGAGACACGAAATGTGTTATTGTTAAGTTCAGAACAATCCCTAAGCTCGATATTAACCACCCACACTAATGAATGCCTATACGTACTAGTATTTAAAACTTTATAATAAAAATATTTGTAAAAATATTTACACTGAATTAACAGTTGATTGTAAATGGTATGGCATTACCAACAAACTGTGGAAAAAAAAAAAACTTATGTATAGTTCAGGACACTTACTAAAGGAAACATTTAGCGTGTCTTGTTCAGTCCTAATTATTAGAACTGAATCTCCAAATGATTAGGGCTAGAGGTAGTAATGATTAGGACTGAAGGTCCTAAGAATTAGGGCTAGATGTACTAATGATTAGGGCTACATAACATTTTGTTCATATTTTAAACCCTGGAGTGTTAGCCGCCCAGGATAACCCAAGAACGTCAGTGCATAATCAAGGACTGTCGGTCCTCGATGACTGATTCGGACTGAAGGTCCTAATAAGACCGATGAAGTAACGCATAGTGAAATGTTTCTTTTAATGTCCTGAACTATACATAGACGTCCTTTTTCACTGAATTAACAGTACATGTACTTACTTGTATGGAACTAGAATTTTACACAAATCAAGAGACTGATTATATTCCTGAGGAAGCACTAAACTCATAGGGGAACATACGCCTGGGAAATAAGTCATCAGGTTTGATCCAAGGGAGGACGGCTCCAAAATACTTGGATCGAGAGCATCACAGGGTAACCCCTCTCCCCCCAATGGAAGTAAGTCACTACGTACCTGACTTTTCTGGATTATCCTAGGTAATCTACACATACTGCTATCTACGATAATTTATGTAAGTGAATTTGTGCACCTGAATGAAAACTAACTTACCAGTCGCGGGTGTAATGTGTTCAGGGCAGAGTCACCACTGCTCAAGATAATGTAATAAACACCTGCACTCAAGATAATGTAGTAAACACCTGCAATCAACGTCGTCGCTCAAATGGCATATCTTCTTGTTGGGTTTATAAAGGCCGCTGACAGCTTACGCAGTAATGGTGCCTTGTTGCCCTATATACGGAGATGTTTTCCACAGCTGTGCGATTAAAGAAAAGGGAACGAGCGTCTTTTTTGTAAATAGAAGAGAAACTATAAGTTCTCAATTAGATCAGGTGGACCCTCTTGCCAAGCCAAAAAGCAGAGCAAGACTCCCACTTGATCTGGGTTCAGTAACCGGATCTACACCAAAACCGTTAAAAGATTATCCGCAGAGCCGAAAAATGGAGTTACTAAAATTAAGCCGATGACAGATGCCCCTCATGTAATATGCCTGGTGGTCAAAGTACATGAGGACAAGTGTCCCAGAGAGAAATCTGTCACGTGCTCAGGCGAGACGTCCACCTCTTTTCTTTTTTGTTGGGTTTATCATTCTTATGTTATGTCAATGATATGCCTATCAGTGTCAAGTGCAAACTCCTACTGTATGCAGATGACAGTGCTCTGTTAGTGTCAGGTAAAGACCCACAAGATATTGCTAATGTTTTAACACTGGAACTGGAGTCCTGCAGCAAATGGTTAGTAGACAACAAACTATCATTACACCTAGGGAAAACTGAAGCCATTCTCTTTGGCACGAAACATAAACTGAGAAGGGTAAATAATTTTAATGTTCAATGTAATGGGGAGCCCATCACTTTGGTTTCATCAGTAAAATATTTGGGAATCCCCTTTGACCCATGCATGTCAGGAGAATTGATAGGGAACAGTGTAGTAAAGAAAGCGAATGCCAAACTGAAGTTCCTGTATAGACAAGCACAGTGTCTACCTACTGAGGCTCGCAGGACCCTATGTCTAGCCCTTATACAATGCCATATGGATTACGCTTGCTCTTCTTGGTACTCTGCCTTGACAAAAAAACTGAAAGATAGACTGCAAATCACCCAGAACAAAATCGTAAGATTCATCCTGGGGCTGGGACCAAGAGAACATGTAGGCCAGGATGAATTACAGCAGTTGGATATGCTGAATGTTGAAGACAGAGTAAAACAACTGAAGCTAAATCATGTTTATAAAATTGCTCACAAACAATGTCCAGAATATCTTGCTGTCAATTTTGTCAAGGTTGGGAACCAAAGCAATCATAGTACTAGGGGGAGAGAGCACAACTTTGTAGTACCCACAGTCAGTGGCCAGGCTTCAAACACCTTTTATTGTACAGCAATAAAGGAATGGAACAGACTACCCGCACATGTCAAAGCCAGTCATAGCGTGAACCAGTTCAAGAAGAGTGCCAAAAGGTGTCTGATGAATGTAGCTACAGAAAGGGAGGGGAATGATTTTCTATTTTTTAGCTAACATACGTGTAAATTTTACCTTATTCCTTGTAATGACCCTCGTATTGTAGATAGTCTTAATGACCTTGGTGTAGCAGATAGTCTTTTTAGTATGATAATAAGATGTTATCTTCATTGTAGAATAATAAGAAAATATTATAACCTTTATACTATAATAATAAGGTAAAAGGACCCCAATGGAAATAAGTCACTCTGTCTGACTTTTTTGGGTTATCCTAGGTTCTCTACACATATGCTGCTATGTATGATAATTCTATGTAACTGTATTTGTGTATACCTGAATAAACTTACTTACTTACTTACTTATCAGGGCCACTGACAGCATAGGCCGTGTCGAGCCCGACTTCTCGATGGTACGAGGAAGGATTGTTGCCCAAGGCTGGGCGATCAGGGAAAAGGAACAAAAGGACTTCTGCTCCAGCCTTCGTTGGGTGTGTACGTCTCTCTCTCGCCTGAGTATCAGTGACAAATTTCCCCCGTTCTCACTGGGACGCTTGTCCTCATCTATTTTGCCCGCCGGGCACTCTACAGGAGGAGCACCTGTACATCGGCTTACTTTTAGCCAGCTCCATTTTTTCTGCTCTGCGGATAATTCTTTAACGGTCTTTGATGGGAAGTCGGTTACTGAACTCAGGTGGGAGTGTGTACGTCCGTCTCTGCTGGGGCTTGGCAAGGGGGTCCACCGGATCTAATTGAAACTTGAAGTTTCTATCTATTTACAAAGGAACTTTTTCTTTTTGATTATAATAATAATAATACAAAGGAACTTTTCCTTTCTCTCATCGCCCAGCCTTGGGCAACAATTTTTCCTGGTACCATCGAGAAACCGGGCTCGATACAGCTTATGCTTTCAGTGGCCCTGATAGACCGAACAAAGAAGGAACAAAAGTTCCTTTGTAAATAGAGATGGAAACTTCAAGTTTCCAATTAGATCCGGTGGATACCCTTGCCAAGCTCCAGCAGAGGGGGACGCCCACACTCCCACCTGAGTACAGTAACCGGCTTCCCATCAAAGACCGTTAAAGAATTATCCGCAGAAAAAATAGAGGTGGCTAAATTATTATAATAAAAAAGAAGCGCTACGCCACAAGGGCTATACAGCGTTGGAGGTGGCTAAAAATTAGCCAATGTACAGGTGTCCCTCCTGCAGAGTGCCCGGCGGGCAAAATATATGACAAGTGTCCCAGTGAGAACGGGGGAAATTTGTCAGTGATACTCAGGCGAGAGAGAGACGTCCACAACCAACGAAGCCTGAAACAGAAGTCCAAACACAATGAACCTGCTTCTTTGTTGGGTTTATCGAGATGTTCACCTTAAGTGTCAATGTCGTTTTGCAGTCTTGTTGGGGTTTATATGGCCACCATAATTTACACAGTATGAAACCATGCTTCCTGGTGTCCGGGAAAAAAATATTGGGAAAAAAGTTTATTTAGGCATAGGTACAAATAAGTACAATTATGTAGATGAATGATTCTATGGAAAATTTTATAGGGGGTTACCTGTATGTACCTCAACATTACATGCATACGAGTAATCTCATTGGGAGACAACAACCATATTGTTTACCGTAGTCACCCCGTGTAATGTGAGAAAACTTAACCACCCCTGGTCACTGCAGGTGGTCCCTTCGACCTTACAATCTTATCCATATCTATCCGAGACCAGTATAAATTGGATAGCACCCACAAGTACGGCGCTACTAATTAATTGTGGACTGCATAATTACATTAGTTTAACTGAATGAAGGGGGGGGGGGGTAGGTTACACATGGATATATCCATCAAGGAAAAACACTTGTATATAATCCCACCACTAACCAGATATTCTCTGGTGGTCACTTGATGTAGCTGTATCACCCACAACCTATCTAATTACAACATACCTAACTGGCCAGTATCAGTCTGCTATAACTAGAAGGGTTACTTAACTGTGGGTGATTGATGCTCCTTATTTCCTCCATTCACCATCTCATTTCGATTATTATTATTATAATCAAAAAGAAGCGCTAAGCCACAAGGACTATACAGCTTCTCATTTCGATGCCCTGCTACACCGACACGGTTCTTATTCCAGCAGGACGAGGTATCCGTTGGTTTGTCCCAGTTTAGAAGTCGTGACTCCATAAAAACTTCACTATCCTCGGGACAGGAACCACGAGGTCTACACGTGTTCACTCGAAGCAAGGCGATTTATTTCACTTCACGCATTCTCTTAACTTAGTGTTATTATCACTGATTACATTACAATTCACAAGATGATTTAATGCCTCATAATTATTATACACATTAGAGGTCACTCCATTAAGATCTGAGACCGATGAGTGAGGATTAAATCATGGGTATTTTCCCCTGGACACACTCCATGGCGGCACACCAGTCACCACCAGTCCTACCATTATTCACTAATTTTACCACTTATTACAGCAGTCCCGTCAATCACGTTCCCTCACTCTTCATCAGGGACAGTTACGACACTTCCTATTATGAAGTGAGGCCTATATTAATCCTTAGGCCGCCGTGAATGCCAATTTCCTGGTCCCATGCTTTCCCAGCCTCTTAACTCCATTCCAAAACACTCCCGCTCCCTGATGCCCCGTCTCGACCTCTCCCCTGCCCATCAGTGCAGGCGCAGAGCTTCCCTGTTGGTTCTATTCCATTTTCAAATACATTTTTTTTGACCCATATCAATACATTAAACACCTATTACGCACTATAGCTTCGGAACATTAAAATATTTTCCACAGGTTCAGAAAACTGACATGTTGATAAATTAGACACATGTACAACTCTTGGGTATCTTTATTGAGGAAACATTTCGCCACACAGTGGCTTCATCAGTCCATACATAGGAAAATCGTGAAGAACAGGAGGAGAATGAGGTAATCAGTCCCTCAACCTTGAATCGATGTGGTCAGTCCATTAATCTTGAATAGAAACAGCATATGTGCCGAGAAGTAGCTTATATACCATAGGCAGGAGAGGTGCAGCAGTCGTAGGTGGTGTTACATTTGGTCAATGTGGAAACAGGTCAAGGTTGAGGGAATGATTACCTCATTCTCCCCCTGCTCTTCACGATTCTCCTTTGTATGGACTGATGAACCTTCAGTCTCCCTCTCACTGCGCATTTCTGCGTGGAAACGGACTTCGGAGAGAGCATTGTGACAAGCTCCCCTCCGTCTCCCTCTCACCGCGCATTTATGCGTGGAAACGGACTTCGGGGACAGCATTGCTACAAGCTCCCCTCAGTCTCCCTCTCACTGCGCATTTCTGCGTGGAAACGGACTTTGGGGAGAGCATTGTGACAAGCTCCCCTCCGTCTCCCTCTCACCACGCATTTCTGCGTGGAAACGGACTTAAGAACATAAGAACATAAGAACGAAGGAACACTGCAGAAGGCCTACTGTCCCATGCGAGGCAGGTCCAAGTCTCCTACCGGCTTAAGCCAATGCACCCAACCTAGTCAGGTCAGGTCACATTGACTTAAGGGAGGAACACGGCAACCGACCTGGTAGCACAAGCTATCAGGTCTAACTCACACCCACCCACATCTACTCATGTATTTATCCAACCTATTTTTAAAGCTACACAACGTTCTGGCCTCTATAACGGTACTTGGGAGTTTGTTCCACTCATCCACAACTCTATTACCAAACCAGTACTTTCCTAAATCCCTCCTGAATCTGAATTTTTCCAACTTAAAACCATTGCTGCGAGTCCTGTCTAGGCTAGATATTTTCAGCACACTATTTACATCCCCTTTATTTATTCCTGTCTTCCATTTATACACCTCAATCATATCCCCCCTAATTCTACGTCTTTCTAGAGAGTGCAGTTTCAGGGCCCTTAGTCTATCCTCATAGGGAAGGTTTCTGATACATGGGATCATCTTTGTCATCCTCCTTTGTACATTTTCCAGAGAATTTATATCCATTCTGTAATACGGTGACCAAAACTGTGCAGCATAATCTAAATGAGGCCTAACCAAGGATGTATAGAGTTGAAGAACAACCTGAGGACTCCTATTATTTATGCTTCTTGATATGAAGCCAAGGATTCTATTAGCTTTATTGCGAACACTTATGCACTGTTGTCTTGGTTTCAGATTACTGCTAACCAGAACTCCTAAATCTTTTTCGCAATCCGTAATATTAAGATCTACATTATTTAGTTTATATGTGGCATGGTTATTGTCCTGTCCAACATTTAGAACTTTGCATTTGTCTATATTAAACTGCATCTGCCACTTCTCCGACCACTGCATCAGTCTATTCAAATCTTCCTGGAGTGCTCGAATGTCCTCGTCAGAATGAATTCGACGGCCTATTTTGGTGTCATCGGCAAACTTGCCGATGTCGCTCTTTATGCCCTCATCTATGTCGTTTATGTAGATTGTGAACAGCAGGGGGCCCAACACTGACCCCTGTGGAACACCGCTCGTGACGCTTCCCCACTCTGATTTCTCCCCATTTATGCAAACTCTCTGCTGCCTATTTGTCAACCATGCCTCTATCCAGGAAAAAATTTCTCCTCCTATTCCATGTGCTTTAATTTTCCTCAATAGTCTCTGATGTGGGACCCTGTCAAAAGCCTTACTGAAGTCCATATACACAATATCATATTCATTACCATGATCTACCTCCTCAAATACCTTAGTGAAAAAAGTTAATAAATTCGTAAGGCAGGAACGCCCCTTTGTAAAACCATGCTGAGATTCGTTGATTAATTTATGCTTTTCAAGGTGGCTACGAACTGCCTCGGCAATTATTGATTCCATAAATTTTCCCACTATGGAGGTTAGGCTCCCTCTCACCGCGCATTTTTGCGTGGAAATGGACTTCGGGGAGAGCATTGTGACGAGCTCCCCTCTGTGTGGTGAAACGTTTCCTCAATAAAGATACCCAAAATTTGCACATGTGTCTAATTTATCAAGTACAATTATCATTATTATTATTATCATCATCAAAACTAAGCGCTAAACCTACAAGGTCACAATCGTCATACCTTGTATAAATTACCAAGGATAACCCAAAAAAAAGTTCAGCAACTTTCTTCGTAGGAGTCCTTCAAGTAACGATATGAATTATTATTATAATCATGGAGGAGCGCTAAACCCGTAGAGATTATATAGCACCTGAGGGAGGGATGGAAGGTATTCAGGCTTAATTCAGGGAACTGGAGAACAGATTCAATTCTCTAGATCAAGAGCCCCTCACCAGCGTCAAGGAACACACGTATATGAAATAAGTCATTTTCTTTTTAGTGATATAACAATGCCCAGTCCCCAGTCACTATTATTCTTACTATAATCATAACTAAGCACTAAACCCATAAGGGTTATACAGCACTGCCAGTTACTAATACTACTGTTAAATACTGTCAGACCATAAAAAGTTAGTCACGCCAGATTCTGGAAACAAGTCAGATTTTTTTGGGTAATCCTAGGTAATTTACACTATGTACTTACGTGTATCTGTGACTAAATAAACAAAGTGTCAACTTTTAGTGCCTTCTTTTTCCCCATTGCTCCAGTTTTTCTGTAACAAAAGATTTAAGGGTGATAATGGTGACCCAGATTGTACCAGCAGTTACATCAACAACTGTCTGTAACTATAATTTAGTGACTTACTTTCTTTGACTAGCAAATAAAACTACTTGTTCAGCACGTACTGTAATCCCATAAAGTTGTCCCTAAGTTTTATGTTCTATTTCTTAATGGTTTAAATTAAATGTTAAACTAAAATTAGGTTCCATCTGGAGGGTGTTCTGGGGTCAACGCCCCCACGTCCTGGTCCATGACCGGGTTGCAAAAGTTAGTAAGATAAAAATATTAACTCGAGATTTTTAGGCTAGAAACTGGAGATGCTTTAGTGTCTAAATGAAAGATCTGGATGGAACTCTCATTAATTGGGGTTTCTCAAATATGGAACTTGACTTGGTGGTCTGTTGATGTTGTGGCCACAATGCAAGATATGTTTAATACTGGTTATCTGTAAATTGATATTTTATCACTAGGTACAATTTTCCATATAAGAATAGGCAAACCTTAAAAGTTAATGTAATTTGCTGGTTGTGGAAGCAGTGATAGGATTAATGTTCAACTTTCAGAGTTATTGGCTCAAAAGACTGTACCTTCGAACTGACCATTACGTCAACGTAATATACTTTGACGGCCAGCATATCAAGTGTACTATGGTTTTGTTGGTAGTGCCCTCAGTTTAAAAGGTTCATGGTTCAATCCCTGGCATGCGTGGAAATTTTAGGCAAGATTTCCTTACACCTACCTAGGGGGGAGGGGGGAGGGGGGAGAATACCTTAAATAGGGCTGGACTTTGAAATGAGCTGAGGTAGGATAATGGCTCTTAATCTCTAAAACTGATCCGAGGGAAAAATGACAAACATTACCTTAACAGCCTGCTTCCTCAGGTCTTATGGTATGAAGTACTGACAAGCAGATAGCATGGTGGCAAAAGCTCTAGCTTCACACAGTGAGGGTCCGTGGTTTGATTCCTGGCAAGGGTGGAAACATTTGGCATGTTTCCTTACACAGGTTGTCCATGTTCACCCATTGGTAAAAATGGGTGCCTAGGTGTTAGTCAACTGGTGTGAGTCTCATCCTCGGACAAAATCGATCTAATTTGCTCAAAATGCTCTGCATAACAAGGGGTTTTCTATATCACTGATGTCAGCCAGGACTGTATACCTTCTACATGTACTTGTAGAAATAAAGATATTATTAAGAAATGTGCAATTTTGGTACATGTCTGAGGTTGCAGCACAATGGTATCTTGGTACAGTAGTAGCTTCAAACATGATGGGCATGTTAAGGACCTACTTAGCATGAGGTTCATAGACCTGCTAGGCAGACACTAACTAAATTTCTGGTAAGTACATAATTCCAGTACTCACCTAATTGTGGTTGCAGGGGTCGAAACTCAGCTCCTGGCCCTGCTTCTTCACTGATCGCTACTAGGTCCTCTCTCTCTCTCTCTCTCTCTCTCTGCTTTCTGAGCTTTGTCATACCTCGTCTTAAAGCTATGTATGGTTCCTGCCTCCACTACATCACTTGCTAGGCTATTCCACTTCCTGACAACTCTGTGACTGAAGAAGTACTTCCTAACATCCCTGTGACTCGTCTGAGTCTTCAGCTTCCAATTGTGACCCCTTGTTTCTGTGTTCCCTCTCTGGAACATCCTGTCTCTGTCCACCTTGTCTATTCCATGCATTATTTTGTATGTTGTTATCATGTCTCCCCTGAGCCTCCTGTCCTCCAGTGTTGTCAGTCCAATTTCCCTCAGTCTTTCTTCATAGGACATTACCCTGAGCTCCGGAACTAGCCTTGTTGCAAACCTTTGTACTTTCTCTAATTTCTTGACGTGCTTGACCAGGTGTGGGTTCCAAACTGGTGCTGCATACTCCAGTATGGGCCTGACGTACACAGTGTACAGTGTCTTGAACTATTCCTTACTAAGGAATCGGAACACTATTCTCAGGTTTGCCAGGTGCCCATATGCTGCAGCCATTATTTGGTTGATGTGTGCCTTTACTTATGTGATGAATGCAATGGAATTATTTTGAGAGAAAATTTAAAACTCGTCCTAGGTAGTAGGTTGGTAGACAGCAACCGCCCAGGGAGGTACTACCGTCCTGCCAAGTGAGTGTAAAACAAAAGCCTGTAATTGTTTTACATGATGGTAGGATTGCTGGTGTCCTTTTTTCTGTCTCATGAACATGCAAAATTTCAGGTACGTCTTGCTACTTCTACTTACACTCAGGTCACACTACACATACATGTACAAGCGTATATATACATACCCCTCTGGGTTTTCTTCTATTTTCTTTCTAGTTCTTGTTCTTGTTTATTTCCTCTTATCTCCATGGGGAAGTGGAACAGAATTCTTCCTCCGTAGGCCATGCGTGTTGTAAGAGGCGACTAAAATGCCAGGAGCAAGGGGCTAGTAACCCCTTCTCCTGTATATATTACTAAATTTGAAAGGAGAAACTTTGGTTTTTTCTTTTGGGCCACCCCGCCTCGGTGGGATACGGCCGGTGTGTTGAAAGAAAGAATTTAAAACTCGTGTGTAAATCCCTATTTGAAAAACCTGCTATGCAGGCAAAAGAATTTTGGAGTGTTGCAATTGCCCTATAAGTGTCTCAGAAATCACAGAATGGGTGAAGCTTGAACTCAGCAGTACTAAAAATCAGGCCAGTGTGCTAACCACTCTGTCAGCTGGCTGTAGAATTCATCCAACTAGGTATATTTCTATACACAATAGAGGTGTCAGCATGGGCCCCATTGACTAAAAATGCATGACACCCCCCAGAGGTAATGCAATACAGACTTAAGAGACTAACGAAATAGTAAGGTAAGAGATAATGTAAACAAATCACAGTATGGGTTGAGTCCTAAAACTCAAGGCCAGTGCATTAACAACTGTCAGCTGTCTAAGATTCATCCAACTAGGGAGGTTAGCAAGGACTGCACTGACCACAAATGCAAACTCTTACAGACTAACCCCATACCAGCATGGCTGTGGTGTGCTCTACCTCAAGTTTCTTCAGAGCTGCCATCATAACTCACAATCTTAATATTGCAAAAATATTACAGAATGAATGATTTGTCTGCAATAGTGTTAAGATTTTGAAAGTCATGATAGTAGCTTTGAAGGAACTTCGGCTAGGGCACACCACAGCCATGCTGGTATGGGGTCAGTCTCTCAGGTCTGTATTACATTACCTCTGGTGGGTGTCCTTTTTGATACCCATTTTAGACTATGCAAACTTCACTGGTGGCACTTTTGAAAGCTAAAATTAACTCGTCTCCATGTACAGATCAATTATTCCTGATAGCGTGACATGAACCTGCCCTTGGAGATGCAGGCTGTGCTAAATCAGTCCATAAAGTGCCTGGGAATGGAGGACATTCAGGCTAAATATTACATCTGCCAACAAGTCACAATCCTTGAGATTGTGAGACTATGGAAAAAATCAAATAAAGACCAGGTATTATAGCAAACTTATAGCCTCAAAAGAATCTGCATATGTAGTTGAATATATACAGTGGAACCTAGGTACTCAAACAGCTCCATACTCTAACAATTCAGTATTCGAACACTTTGTTCAGTAAACAAATCACTCGGTAGTCAACCGTTTGGCTGGCACTCAACCAAACAAACACGACCTGCCAGAACTTCGTTGTAAACTATTTTGAGTTTCTTAACGTTTTTTTAAATTATTTATATAATAAGTCACCATGGGGCCTAAGAGAGTTAGTGATAACAGCTAACCAAAAAGAAAATTGGTTGCAAAAAATTTGTTCTGTACTCGAAAAAATCGGCATTCGAACAGCCTTCCGGAACCAATCGAGTTCGAGTGCTGAGGTTCCACTGTACCTCAACCATGTAGTGGTTTCAGCAAGACTAAGAGTCAACTTCAGTCAGACAACACTATTGATTCCTTAAGAAAGACGAGGTAGTATCTAGATAGTATCTAGTCACCTGCAAACAGGTTAGGGCTTTGGCTGAGATGTGTGCGCCCAATTCTGTATTGACAGTTTTGTCTCAAAGCAATGATTCCTACTGAAGTAGGAGGGTCAAACGCCATGTCCTGCTGAACCACACATGAATTGCTGTCAGTCTGTAGGGCTCCTAGGTGGTAAGGGGGATGATAGCTAACCATATGTACTGCACCCGTGATGGTGTGCTACACTTGCAACAGTAGACTGGTAGAACTCAAAAAGCTAGGAAAGTGAAAACCCAGTAGTAGCAGTGGAGTGGCAGGACCAGGAGCTGTGACTCAACCCCTACAACCACAAACAGAAGAGTACTCCTTATACAATACACAAATAACCCGCACATAAAAGAGAGAAGCTTATGACGACGTTTCGGTCCGACTTGGACAATTGACAAAGTCACACTGTGTATCGTTCCAGTCATGGTATTGTGCCTTTTTTTGTTACTTCTTATACAAATTATTGGCAAAATTGATATTTATCAATTTACACAGATAATTTTTGCCTGCATGTTCAGAAAAAGTGCGAGTTCAGTCACGTAGCTAAACTTTATATCAACCAAAACCTGTTTTCATTTTTTACATTAAAAACAATCTTTCAGAATGTCTGTGGGGTAGCAGCCCATGGCCATCAACCCCTGTACCCTATCCTCTGCATCTGCCCATGGATCCACCAAATCAAAACTAAGCACTAAACCCACAAGGGTCATACAGACCCATGGGTACAGCATCTGGAAAATGTTAGGACTTGCTTCCAAAAGCAATGGAATTCACAATATGCACTTAATGATAAAAGTGAATGATAATGTATGATTTCAGTGTCTAATATAAAAATGACAAAACATCTAAGTATTTGACTCAGTTTAACTCTCTGACCCAGCACACTACTGTACAGTACACCATCGCCTAGTCACAAATTATACAGTGGACCCCCGGTTAACGAACTTTTTTCATTCCAGTAGTATGTTCAGGTGCCAGTACTGACCGAATTTTTTCCCATAAGGAATATTGTGAAGTAGATTAGTCAATTTCAGACCCCCAAACATACACGTACAAACGCACCTACATAAATACACTTACATAATTGGTCGCATTTGGAGGTGATCGTTATGCGGGGGTCCACTGTATTGTATAAACATGCCTATTCTCCATGGGAGAGTGGAAAAGAATCCTTCCATGTTGTAAGAGGCAACTAAAATGCCAAGAGCAAGGGGCTAGTAACCCCTTCTCCTGTATAAATTACTAAATGTAAAAAATATTTTCGTTTCTCTTTTTAGGTCACCCTGCCTTGCTGAGAGATGGTCAGTACATTAAAAAAAAAATGGCAATGCTAAATGAACTACAGTGGACCCTCGGGTAATGCCATTAATCAGTTTCAGAGAGCTTGCCTTTAACCAATTTTTCCGTTAGCCGAATTAATTTTCCCCATAAGAAATACAGTAATGGAAATCAAATTAATCCATTCCAGACACCCAAAAGTATTAAAGAAAAAAATTTTTTTTTACATGAAATATACATTTACCTACACAGAAAACAACGAGACATGCACAATAAACAATACTGAAATGACACTTACCTTTACTGAGGACTTACTGATGAGTGATGAAATGGGAGGAGGGGAAAGGATGGAGGTGTACTATTGTTTGGAAGGAGAATCCCCTTCCATAAAGACTTAAGGTAACAAGTTTTTTTCTGGGGTTACCTCCCTTCTTTGTTTTTAATTGCCACTAGGACTAGCTTGAGAGTCACTGGACCCCTGTCACACAAAGTATCTGTCCAGAGAGCTCTGTTTCTGGCGTCTCTAAGATTTCCCTAAAATGGGACACGAGTGTCATTGTACATGTTGCCAATGCGGTTTGCAACAGCTGTGTCAGGATAATGTTCATCCATAAATGCTTGCACCTTTGTCCACATTGTACGAATGTCCTTAATCTCTGACGATGGCAACTTCCTCTCTCTCTCTCTTCCTCCTCCTCTGAAGCAAATTCCTGAGCTGTGATCTGTTGCTGTTGCACCTGAAGCTCTTGCAGCTCTGTAGTGGTTGGCTCTTCATCGTCTTCCTCCACCAACTCTTCCACATCCTCGCCACTAACCTCCAATCCCATGGACTTCCCCAATGCCACAACAGATTCCACAACTGCCATAGGCTCCTCATGGTTAGCCCCAAACCCTTCAAAATCCCTCTCTTGTGCACATTCTGGCCACAATTTTCTCCAAGCAGAGTTCAAAGTCCTGCAAGTCACTCCCTCCCAAGCTTACCTATAAGGTTTATGCAACTGAGGATATTGAAGTGATCTTTCCAGAACTCTCTTAGGGTCAATTAAGTCTGAGGTCACTTCAAAGCACTTTTGAAACACTGCTTTGGTGTACAGTTTTTTGAAGTTTGAAATGACCTGCTGGTCCATGGGCTGGAGGAGAGGAGTGGTGTTAGGAGACAAAAACTTCACTTTAATAAAACTAAACTCCCTCACAATTTGCTCTTCCAAATCTTGAGGATGAGCAGGAGCATTGTCCATTACCAGGAGGCACTTGAGTGGCAATTTATTTTCCAATAAGTATTTTTTCACACTGGGGCCAAACACGTCACAGAACCAATCCAGGAAAATGTCCCTAGTGACCCATACCTTACTGTTTGCTCTCCACATCACACACAATTTAGTCTTGATGACAGTGTTTTTCTTGAACACTCTGGGAGTTTCAGAGTGATACACAAATAAAGGCTTCACTTTGCAATCCCCACTAGCATTACTACAAAACATGAGAGTTAGCCTGTCTTTCATAGGCTTGTGTCCTGGGAGTGCCTTTTCCTCCCGAGTAATGTAGGTCCTGTTCGGCATTTTCTTCCAAAACAGGCCTGTTTCGTCACAATTGAACACTGTGTACCCCTTAAAGTCCTGCACATATTTTTCAGCCACTTTTCTGTCAGAATTGGCAGCCTCACCATACCTTGTGTATGCCACTACGGTTCTTAAATCTCTCAAATCAACCTTTGCTGTCCTTAAATTCACTAACATCTGCACTAGTTTCAGGTGTTTTCTTAATTAGATCATCATGCAACTGCCTTGCTTTTTCACATACTATTGACTGAGAAACACTATCTCCTGATAATTGTTTCTCGTTGATCCACACTAACAACAGTCTCTCCATATCTTCGAGTATTTGCGATCTCTGTTTTGTAAGCATACTTGCACCTTTCGCAACAACAGCTTCCTTTGATTGCCTTTTTGTTGGCCAAGATAGTAGTGATGGTTGAATGGGGTTTGTTATATAACCTGGCCAACTCGGAGACACGCACTCCACTTTCGTATTTTGCAATGATCTCTTTCTTCAATTCAATAGTATTTCTCACCCTCTTTACCACAAGGCTGGCACTAGAAACTTTCTTTGGGCCCATGGTGGCTTATTTAGCAGTTACAAGCACTAAAAAAATGGAATACAAAATGCATCGCATGTACGCATGGAATCGTCCGCACTGGCTTGTAAACAATGGCACACTAGCTGTACTGCAAAGGCCGGGCGGCTCAGACCGCGTGGACACGTTCGGGACAAATGCCCTTAACCGAGTTCTTGGGCATTAGCCAAGCCAACATTCTGACGCAAAAACGTGCCGCTATCCGACTTTGGCGTTAGCTGATGCTGCCGTTACCCGAGGGTCCACTGTATATAACTTGCACCTGGTGGCTAAGGCTCTCACTTCACATGGCGAGGGTCTGGGTTCGATTCCCAGGCAGGGTAGAAACATAGGGCGTGTTTCTTTACACTGGCTGTCTATGTTCACCAATCAATAAAATGGGTACTTAGGTGTTAGTTGACTGGTGTGGGTCACATCCTGGGACAAAACTGACCTAATTTGCCTGAAATGCTCTGCATAACAAGAGGCTTTCTATACAGTAGTATGTCACTGATGTCAGCTAGGCCTGTATACCTTGTACATGTACTTGTAGTAAATAAAATTATATTATTATAAGCCATTTTATTCACATTATGGACACATCTTAAACAAATAACTGTTCAGATACAATAAATTAATTATACTGTACTGACTATTGTAAATATACCTGACTTTTTTTTTTTTTTTGAAGATTTTTCTACCCATGCAGCCCAGCCTGCAGCCAGACTTCCTCACTTATAACCTGTGACTGATTTTGAAGACTCTTCTACCTTTTGCAGTTCAGCCTGAAGTCACACTTTCTTACTGACTACCTAAATGGCACATCCCATTAAAAAACTATGCAGGATTTTTTAACGTGAAACTAATTTTGGGGAGAATGCATTAAATTTAAGTCTGAGGTATGCCTTTATTTTGACAACAATTACAAAAAATATACAAACATACAAGAGTCCACATCACTATCAGTACTTTGGGTACCAAGAATATACACACCAAGATGGGTACCAAGAATATACACACCAAGATGGGTACCAAGAATATACACACCAAGATGGGTACCAAGAATATACACACCAAGATGGGTACCAAGAATATACACACCAAGATGGGTACCAAGAATATACACACCAAGATGGGTACCAAGAATATACACACCAAGATGGGTACCAAGAATATACACACCAAGATGGGTACCAGGAATATACACACCAAGATGGGTACCAAGAATATACACACCAAGATGGGTACCAAGAATATACACACCAAGATGGGTGCCAAGAATATACACACCAAGATGGGTACCAAGAATATACACACCAAGATGGGTACCAAAAATATACACACCAAGATGGGTACCAAGAATATACACACCAAGATGAGTACCAAGAATATACACACCAATATGGGTACCAAGAATATACACACCAAGATGGGTACCAAGAATATACACACCAAGATGGGTACCAAAAATATACACACCAAGATGAGTACCAAGAATATACACACCAAGATGAGTACCAAGAATATACACACCAAGATGGGTACCAAAAATATACACACCAAGATGAGTACCAAGAATATACACACCAAGATGAGTACCAAGAATATACACACCAAGATGGGTACCAAGAATATACACACCAAGATGGGTGCCAAGAATATACACACCAAGATGGGTACCAAGAATATACACACCAAGATGAGTACCAAGAATATACACACCAAGATGGGTGCCAAGAATATACACACCAAGATGGGTGCCAAGAATATACACACCAAGATGGGTACCAAGAATATACACACCAAGATGGGTGCCAAGAATATACACACCAAGATGGGTGCCAAGAATATACACACCAAGATGGGTGCCAAGAATATACACACCAAGATGGGTGCCAAGAATATACACACCAAGATGGGTACCAAGAATATACACACCAAGATGGGGATCAAGAATACACACACTAAGAACCATATTACACAATGGTATGGTACCAAAGGTACTAACAAGACTCAAACATCTTAAGTGGTAAATCCTTCAGACTTGCCAATCTTCAAACTTCATAAGCAAATAAAAGTAACCTATACAAGTGGGCTTATAACATAAGCAGTTTTTTTTTTTTCATAAAATTCACACACACATACAATGGATGTTTTGTATGGCGAGATTTTTTTTTAACACATCTGCCGTTTCGCACCAAAGTAAGGTGACCCAAAAAAGAAAAAACACTTTCATCATCACTCACTCAACTGTAGAGTTCAAAAACTGCAACATATCTCCATCCCTCCTTCAGAGTGCAGGCACTGTACTTCCCACCTCCAGGACTCAAGTCCAGCTAACCAGTACAGTGAGATATGATTAAAGAATTACTATGTTTATAGATATGAAAGTGAGAGTAATTAAGTCACACACAATACTGCATCAAAATTTCTGAATTTATCAAATGATATAGCAGATATACTAGGTAACATAGTGGAGAACAAGCTAGTAATTATCCTTGCACATAAACCACTGTCAGAATTAGCCAAGTTTACGAAACCAGTGGCACAGCCACTGGGGGGGGGGGATAGAGAGAGAAATAGATAGGAGAGAGCGAGAGTGAGCCTCCCCCCCCCCCCAGATGAAAGTTCTTTTTATTTTATTTTCAAGTACTGGATTAATTTTGACTATTATACTGACCAGAAAAAAAATTCACATCCTGAAAATTATAAATTTTAAAGACAATATCAATGATTTTTTTTTACCACCTTGTGATTATTAAGTTCCCCAGACTGAAATCCTGGCTGCACCACAATGAAAAACTAATCAAAAATATAATAATCTCAAAGGCAATACTGCGTTATTTTGTTATTAATTTTAAGTCCTAATGATAAGTCACTGAAATGTTCCGCATAAAAAAATTTTTTTTTTTTTTTTCCAAAAAGCTTTTTCCTGTATAAGCTCTATGTAGATGTAAAATTTATTTTCATTTTTCATTTTGCCCACTAGGCAAATCTGAGCTTGAACACTGGGCTAATATACTGTGACATTTCTCAAAACCTATACTGTACAAGAAAATCCTGGACAAAATATTTCTGGTTGTCTCCCAGACAAAATATTTCTGGTCTCCTGGACAAAATATTTCAGGCTCTCTCCCAGACAAAATATTTCTGGTTCTTACTGAGACAAAATATTTTTGGTTCTTTCCCAGACAAAATATTTCAGGCTCTCTCCCAGACAAAATATTTCTGGTTCTTTCCCAGACAAAATATTTTTGGTTCTTTCCCAGACAAAATATTTTTGGTTCTTTCCCAGACAAAATATTTCTGGTTCTTTCCCAGACAAAATATTTTTGGTTCTTTCCCAGACAAAATATTTCTGGCTCTTTCCCAGACAAAATATTTCTGGTTCTTTCCCAGACAAAATATTTCTGGTTCTTTCCCAGACAAAATATTTCTGGCTCTTTCCCAGACAAAATATTTTTGGTTCTTTCCCAGATAAAATATTTCTGGTTCTTTCCCAGACAAAATATTTCTGGCTCTTTCCCAGACAAAATATTTCTGGTTCTTTCCCAGACAAAATATTTCTGGTTCTTTCCCAGACAAAATATTTCTGGCTCTTTCCCAGACAAAATATTTTTGGTTCTTTCCCAGACAAAATATTTTTGGTTCTTTCCCAGACAAAATATTTTTGGTTCTTTCCCAGACAAAATATTTTTGGTTCTTTCCCAGACAAAATAATTTTGTTTCTTTCCCAGACAAAATATTTTTGGTTCTTTCTCAGAGAAAATACTTCTGGTTCTTTCCCAGACAAAATATTTTTGGTTCTTTCCCAGACAAAATACTTCTGGTTCTTTCCCAGACAAAATATTTCTAGTTCTTTCTCAGACAAAATATTTTTGATTCTTCCAGCTCTTGCATGTTCAGGAAGATGGTTATCTTCTTCATCTTAGAATTCTTCTTCATCTATGCACGGGTACAGATGGCTTCCCAGTCACTCTCAATTCATCGATCCATCTCACAAGAGCCACAACGATCTGTGCAAAAATATATATTTATCATTACATCATTCCCAATGTTTTATCAAGTGGAGGAAATGTGTATTACAGTGGTACCTCGAGTTATGGATTTAATTCATTCCAGAAGGCTGTTTTAGTGCCGATATCGAAAAAATTTGTTCCCCTAAGGAATAATGTAAATTGAATTAGTCCATTTCAGATACCCAAAAATGCACTTACAAAAATACACTTGTATAATTGTTCGCGTTGGGAGCTGTTCAAAACTTGAGGTACCACTGTATTTATTTACTGCCTCGGTGGGAAATGGCCGATGAGTTAGAAAAATATATACATTGTGTGATAGTGAAATTGTTTCTTCTTTTTCGGGTCACCTTGGTGAGAGATGGCCAATGTGTGAAAAAAATTCTTAAATCTATAAATGAGAGCAGCTCATGCAAAAGTGTGATAGTATAAATGGAGGTAAATAACATCTTCAACTATAACAGTTATTTCAGTGCAGATATCCATTAACATTTTGAATTGTTATATGTATATGACTAGAACAGCACTTCAATTATCATCTTGAGTAATGTGGACATCTTAGCAATATCATAGACCTCTATTTTATTAAAAATTCCTTATTTCAACATAATACGATAGTGTTAATGGAATTTAGCAAAACACAATATTATACAGTACTGGATACTGGATATTGATGCTAATGTGATGATTAAGACACATACAACAGTTGGGTATTGATGAAAGGGTTTTGCCTACACAGTAGGCTTCTTCAGTCAAATACAGAGGCAGCAGGTTTAGTGGTGAAATGAAGATAATGTAATTAGTCCATCAACCTTGGAGAAATAGTATTTGAGGTGTTCAGTCCCTCAGCCTGGAGAAGAGTTCAGCTCCATGGTCTGGAACGATATGAAGCTGAAGCATGAGAATGGAGTCTTAAATACTTTCGAAGCTGAGGTGGAAAATCTCGAAGATGTTACAGGGGATGGGATTCACTAGAAGAAAAAAGCAGGTCCCTCTGGAATCCAACACTTCTCACTCACAACTAGTAGTTACTGCCTCTGTATTTGACTGAAGAAACCTATTGCATAAGTGAAACACTTCATCAATAAAGATACCTAACTGTTGTATATGTGTCTTAGTCATCAAATCAACCTTAGAGAAAGAGTTTGAGACGTCAGTCCCTCAGCCTGGAGAAGAGTTCAACTCTATGGATCTGAACTGTAATGTAAATAGTGTTAACCCTTTGACTGTTTCGGTCGTATATATACATCTTACGAGCCACCGTGCTTGATGTATTAATACGCATAAATTCTAGTGGCTTCAAATCAAGCAGGAGAAAGCTGGTAGACCTAAATGTGAGAGAATGGGTCTGCGTGGTGGGTGTGCACCCTGTGAAAAAAAATCGGAGACTCAGTGGTGCATTGTAAGAATGCCATCTTGGTAGTCCATTTTTACCATGCCTCGCGGTAATAAGTACCTCACTCCTCGGTGGACTGGAGATCTTCTGTTCCCAAGTGATAGCTTTAACAGCGATGAAAGTGCCAGTGAAAGTGCATTTCATGGTTTTGGAGAGAGTGTGACCGAAAGCAGTGCCCAGGATAATGTAATTAGTGATGAAAATCCAGATGACCCACAACCTTCCACCTCTGGTGCTGGGCCGTCTCATTCACGTTCACCTGTACCAGGATGAAAGAGGAAACTATTTGCCCGTGTACAAGACTCAGATGTGAGCAATGAAAGTGTTAGTGATAGTGATTTCCAAGCTACTGCAAGCGGTTCTAGTTGTGACAGTGAGGGTGAATATTCTCCAGTGAAGCGGCGCTATGTATGACGCAACATGTGTTCTGGTAGTGTGCCGTATGCTGTTCCAAGGGGAGAGAGTAAATCTTGGACTATTCCCATGACCCTACACCACGAACTGATAGTGAAGATGATGATATTGTTACAATGGAGATGAATGATGTGCATGAGGCAGCAGGTGATGGTGGCGGCAACACGAGTCATGTGGCACCAGCAGCGGGCCATGCTACTGCCCACACTGCTAACTCAGCACAGCCACAACCACCCTCACACTCCCACAACCTGCACAACCACAACTACCTGTAAATATTCAGTCCCTACCAGCAGACCGCATCTGAGATTAGCAGCAAGGTGACAATTTTGTTCCCAATCCCCATCACTTTGATGAAATACAAAGTGGAATATGGCCATGATGTACACTTGAGAACAATGCCACTGAACTGGTATGCTTTCAGTTATTCTTCGATGAACCCCTGATGGGCATTATTGTCAGGGAAAGCAATACATACTTCGAGTACACCATGGCAAACACAATTCTTTCACCAAGGTCACGGCTACACCAGTGGAAGGACACAACTGTGGCAGAGATGTATCTGTTCTTTGCCACAATAATGCTTATGCCACATGTGTATAAGCAGTGTCAACACATACTGGTCAACAGACCACCTGATTTCAACCCCAGCTTTCGGTGACATTATAACAGTGAATCGATTTGTGCTACTGTTACGTATGCTACACTTTTCAGACAAAACAAGGCCTGACAGAAGTGACAGGTTATGTAAGATCAGGAATGTGTTCATGTACTTGAAACAAAAGTGCTGTATGTATTTTTATCCCTTCAGGAAGCTAGTTATTGATGAGTCTTTGATTTTGTTTACAGGCAGCAGACTGTCATTCAAGCAGTATATACCAAGCAAGAGGAAACACTTTGGTATAAAGTTATTTGTACTGTGTGATTGCAAAAGTGGTCTGGTTTTGGATATAATTGTGTACACTGGCAGTAATACATTGCAAGATACCAGGACTTACTGGGTATCTCTGGTGATGTGGTTAGAACAATGATGGAACCATATCTTGGTAAGGGGCATATTTTATATACCGATAACTGGTACACAAGCCCTTTACTCACTGATTTCTTGTGAGTGAACAAGACAGACGTGTGTGGCACAGTGCATGGAAATCATAGACATATGCCTAGGTTTGACACAGGCACTTGTAGAAGTGAAGGTCAGGTGTTTGCTGCCAATGACATCATGGTATTTCGGTGACATGACAAACGTGATGTCACATTGTTGACATCAGTTCACCGACACGAAATGGTAGACACCGGCAAGCAGAAGAGAGAGACCAATAAACCCACTGTAAAACCTGCAGGTGTGATGGACTACAACCTCAATATGCACTTAGTGGACAAATGTGACATGCAGATTGGATTTGCTGACTGTGTTCAGAAGAGTGATAAGTGGTACATAAAACTCTTTTTCCAACTTCTTGACATTTCCATGCTGAATGCCTATAATATGTACAAGTTGAAGACCGACAACAAACCCAAATATGGTTAATTTTGTTTGTCAGTTATCAGACAAATAATATTCAAGTACCACGGAACAACACTTGCAATAGACAAGCGCCCACAAAATTACTAACACATGCCATCTCGTCTGAGGCCTGGTAATCACTACCCCATACCACTGCCTCCTACTACTTTCAAGAAAAATGCTCAGAAGAGGCGTTTTGTTTGTGCACGTACCACAAAATGCCCACAAAAATGCAGACACTCGTTTTATGTGTGAGGAGTGTAAAACACCATTATGCATACACCCATGTTTCAAAGAATTCCACAAGTTGCAGCAGTTCTAGGAAAGTGTCCAGTGATTGTACAGTGGACCCCCAACTTACGATGGCCTCAGCCTACAATAAAACCGACTTATGATGCTTGTCAGCATAAAAATTTGACCCCAATCTACATTGAAAAACTCTACTTACATCATTCATCCCGAACACAGCTGTCTAGTCCGTCTGGCCTGAGCGCCTCAGCTGAGCTATTGTGACATTGTTTACAAGCCAGGGAGGACGGCTGAATGGATACATTCGATAAATTTTGTATTATTCCAGTGTTTTTAGTGCTTGTAACTGCTAAATAAGTCACCATGGGCTTACCGAGAAACAATTAACCCCAGAGGGTTAGCCACCCAGGATAACCCAAGAAAGTCAGTGTGTCATCGAGGACTGTCTAACTTATTTCCATTGGGGTCCTTAATCTTGTCCCCCAGAATGCGACCCACACCAGTCGACTAACACCCAGGTGAACAGGAAAAAATGCCTGGAATTAGTGCTCATATTGGTAAATTTAAGGCCAGCAAAGGTTGGTTTGAGAGATTTAAGAATCATAGTGGCATACACAGTGTGATAAGGCCTGTTCTGGAAGAAAATGCCAAACAGGACCTACATTACTCAGGAGGAAAAGGCACTCCCAGGACACACAGTGTCTCATCACCACATCTTCAATAAAGGTGTCATTCTTCATTTAGTACACTAGTACATGCACAATATATATTGTGCATGACTTACGAAATTATAGTAAGTCAAATTAATTTTCTCCATAAGAAATAATGGAAACCAAATTAATCCGTTCAAGACACTCAAAAGTATGAAAAAAAAAAAATTTTACCACATGAAATATACATTTTCCTACACATAAAAAGGATACATGCACAATATATATTGCAATATATACATGCACACTTTTTTTGTGCATGTATCCTTCTTTTTATGTGTAGGAAAATGTATATTTCATGTGGTAAAAATTTTTTTTTTCATACTTTTGAGTGTCTTGAACGGATTAATTTGGTTTCCATTATTTCTTACGGAGAAAATTAATTTGACTTACGATAATTTCGTCTTACAATGTGCTCTCTGGAACGGATTAATATCGTAAGTGGGGGTTCACTGTATATATATTATAGAACAATAGTATGTAATAAACATTTTTTTATATTGTTTGTGTAAGCAAGTTTTGTAAACAATATGATGATACTAGTGTTGTTGATACAATTGTGCTACATTCAACGATGTATATATGAACACTGCACTATACTTTGGTCTCACAGGCCACATAAGTTATGTGAAAAAATAAATAGTGAAAAAAAACAGGAAACCTTCGAATGCAAGTAAACCAAAGTTTACTGGGTGAGCGGCATTCGCCGCTGTTGCCATATGCGACTCATTTTCTGCCATTTTTATGCCTCTATATCTTGGTAGGTACTGATCGCAAACATTTTTTTGGTGGGCTTAAAACAATCATAAAATTAATCTTTACATTTTCATAAGAAAAAATAATTTTTTTTTTTCCAATATTTTTTGACACCAGGAGATACCTCAGGATTTGGGGTTGGGACAGTCAAAGAGTTAAGAAGACATGAATGTTCATTAGAAATAAGAAAAGTAAGCTGTTATAGTGAATAGAAAATAGTGTACAGTGATAATGGAAACTGTGCATATGGAACAATGTGATTTTCTGCCTGTTTCCAATAAAAAAAAAACCATGAAAACCTGATAAAAAACAAAAACAAAAAAAACACTAATTGCCAGAATTATGCCAATGTCATTACAGAATCACTTTCTGCCAACTTTTTTTATTCTACTTGAAAAAATTAACTTTTTTTTTTTTTAAAACTGGCAAGATCTTTTTCTTTATATTTTCCCATGCACATAACACTTTTTTTTGCACGCCTGTAAAAAAACTTAAACTACATAAATTTCTTTTCACTGCTAGTGTAATATTAAAACTGAATGAAGAACAAAATAAATCACTGCTGTAATGCATGCCTCATGGAACAAACTTCCATGTATGCACCATAGTTGGCCCTAATGAGTTTAGAGCTTGGTTATTATAATAATAATAACAATATGCTCCACAGTATAAAGTTTGCTATCATAACTAGCAGAATTTTCTTCATGGAGAAGTGGAGAAGAATCCTTCCTTTGTAAGTTATGCATGTCTTAAGAGGCAACTAAAACACTGGGAGCAAGGGGATAGTAACCCCTTCATATCCAGAAACTTAAAAATAAAACCCATATCAGAGATGAACAAACACCACCTGCTACTTGCTGGTGGCTTTAATATAAACCTCATTCAATCAGAAGACTCCCAAGTAGCTGATTTCACAAACACTATGAGCAGCTGCTTGCTACTACCATCTATAACCAAACCAACAAGAGTTAAAGAGACAAGTGCCTCACTACTTGATCATATCTGGACCAATACTATATCCCTTCTAAAAACAAGCATAATCATAGACAACACTACAGACCACTACCCAACTTTTCTCATAACCAACTTGGGTAGACTGCCTCAGGACATGACTGACATCTCTTTTCAACTACATGATGAGTCATCGGTAAATAATTTTATTACTGCCCTACATAACACTGACTGGCTGGGCAAGTTAGCGAACAGCCACGATGTTGATGAATGTGTCAACATATTCCTACACAAAACCCATAACCTCTACAATAAACATTGTCCAATGAAAATGAAGCAAATCTCAACAAAGAGACTAAGCAGCCCCTGGCTTACAAATAGTATACAACTTAAATTCATCGATAAAAAACATCCATATGAAAAACAATTCAGACAAGGCCTAATTACAAAAAACTAACTAAATGATACACTTCAATACTTACTAATCTAATACAAAAGTCCAAACAAATGTATTATGTAAACAGATTTAATGAAATAAAAGGTAATATGGAAAAGACCTGGAAAACTCTCTCTCTAATTTTGGGCTCTAGAAAACTGTCTATTAGCAGAGAGATTAACTTAGCAAAACCAGACGAACCACACATGCAGAAAATAGACACTGCCAATGAACTTAATATTTTCTTTTCTACTATAGGATCAAAACTAGCAAGCAAAATCCCAAATGCAAATACTCAGCCACAAGACTACCTCACTGGTAATTACCTAAATGCAGTGGACCCCCAGTTAACGATATTTTTTCACTCCAGAAGTATGTTCAGGTGCCAGTACTGACCGAATTTGTTCCCATAAGGAATATTGTGAAGTAGATTAGTCCATTTCAGACCCCCAAACATACACGTACAAATGCACTTACATAAATACACTTACATAATTGGTCGCATTCGAAGGTGATCGTTATGCGGGGGTCCACTGTACTCTACATATTGCACCAACAAATCCTACTGAAGTCTCACTAATTATTAAATAATTAAAAAACAAGGCAGGAGACATAAACGACTTCCAACAATCATGTATAAAAAAGCAGCTCATGTGTTGTCCCCCATTATTGCAACACTATATGACAAATCGGTTGAATCTTCTAAATTTCCATCCATACTCAAGACGCAACGGGTTACCCTGATCCACAAAGGAGGTGATTCTACAGAACTAGATAACTACAGACCAAAATCTAACTTGCCTTTGCTCTCAAAAACCTTTGAAACAATAATACATAAACAAATCTACTCCTACCTCCTATCCCATAACATACTGAACCCCTGCCAGTTTGGGTTTAGGCCCCAAAAAAAAAAAGCATAAATGATGCAATTATTCAGATGCTCGAATTACTATATACTACAGTAACTGACAAAAATGAATATACTCTGAGACTCTTCATAGACCTATGGAAGGCATTTGATACAGTCAACCACAACAACTTGCACCTAAAACTAGCGCATTAGAGGGTCAGAGGACACTCGCTCAACTACCTAAAATATTTTCTTAGTAGTAGACACCAGCATGTGTACACAAATGGCATGACCTCCAATACTCAGCCTGTAGTTGTTGGAGTTCCACAGGGAAGTGTCCTAGGTCCTCTACTCTTTCTTATTTACATCAATGACTTCCCAAATGCATCTCAACTCCTTAAACCAGTTCTATTTGCAGATGACACCACTGGCTATACTTAGTAACACTGTAAACAGCGAGCTACTTAAAATATCAAACTGGATGACTACCAACATACTTACCCTCAATATAGACAAAACATACTTCATGGTTTTTGGACACAGAGCATCAAATATCCTGCTAAACATATCAATAAATGGTTCACCCATTACAAGACACACAGGGCAAATTTCTAGGTCTCCACCTTGACTAATCTTAAATTTCAGACCCCACATCCAGCATATAACTAAGAAAGTTTCCAAAAGAGTAGGTATTCTTTCCAAGATATGATACTATGTACCCCAACGGGCCTTCATCTTATATCACCCTCTAGTATACCCTTACTTCACCTATGGTATTTGTGCTTGGGGATCTACCACAGCCAATCACCTCAAACCTTTAATAACCTAACAATAAGCGGCAGTGAGGATGATCAGAAACTCCAGTGCCAGACAACACACCCCACCTCTCTTCAAAAACATGAACTTACTTAACATACATAATCTTTCTTTCTTTCAACACACTGGCCATATCCTACCGAGGCGGGGTGGCCCAAAAGGGAAAATGAAAGTTTCTCCTTTTACATTTAGTAACATATACAGAAGGGGTTACTAGCCCCTTGCTCCCGGCATTTTAGTCGCCTCTTACAACACGCATGGCTTACGGAGGAAGAATTCTGTTCCACTTTCCCATGGAGATAAGAGGAAATAAACAAGAACAAGAACTAGAAAGAAAATAGCAGAAAACCTAGAGGAGTGTGTATATATATGCTTGTACACACATGTGAAGTGTGACCTAACTGTAAGTATTAGTAGTAAGACGTACCTGTAATCTTGCATATTTATGAGACAGACAAAAGATACCAGCAATCCTACCATCATGTAAAACAATTACAGGCTTTCATTTTACACTCACTTGGCAGGACGGCAGTACCTCCCTGGGCGGTTGCTGTCTACCAACCTACTACCTAGATATAAATAATGCACACACTTATTATTGTGCCTACTACATATACAGAACATTAAACTCCAATATCAATCCTCTGCTCAAACTTCTCCTAGAAAGCTTCAACAGAACACACAGGCATAACACAAGGCACAAAGCGCTTTTGGACATCGCTCGTGTCCGTCTCACACTTTGCAAAAATGTAATGTACATAAAGGGCCCTAAGATCTGGAACTTTTTGCCTGAAGCAGCAAGAGGTCCCCTGCCCACAAATCAGTTTAGGATCATACTCAAAAATCATCTCATCTCTCAATAACAAACCTACCTACACCATGCTTAACCCCAACCAAATTCAAAGCAAGTCCCCTCAATACTTTAATATCCCTTAAATATTTAACCATTTTTACAAACTTATACAGTGGTACCCCGAGTTTCAGCTATAATTCGTTCCAGAAGGGTGTTCGAGTGCCGTTACCGAACGAATTTGTTCCCAAAAGGAATAATGTAAATTAGACTAGTCCGTTTCAGACCCCCAAAAATACTTACAAAAGCAGTTACAATCATACACTTATATAATTGTTCGAGTTGGCAGCTGTACGAAACTCGGGGTACCACTGTAAATGCATGTTTCTATCACTAATTGTACTACCTCATATTAATAATAAAGTAAATGAACTTAATTACAAACTTAAAAATGTAAGATTGATTGTATCATAAATTGTACTACCTCATATTAATAATAAGAGTGAAATATAGAATACAGTGGACCCCCAGTTAACGATATTTTTTCATTCCAGAAGTATGTTCAGGTGCCAGTACTGACTGAATTTGTTCCCATAAGGAATATTGTGAAGTAGATTAGTCCATTTCAGACCCCCAAACATACACGTACAAACACACTTACATAATCGGTCGCATTGGGAGGTGATCGTTAAGCGGGGGTCCACTGTATTTGTATTCTACCATTGTAAAAGAACCTAATTTTGTACTTAAAAATGTAAGATTGTCATAAATTGTACTACCTCATATTAACAATAGAGTGAATATTGACTGTATTCTACCACTGTTCACCTGTCTAGACTTAAGTAGTCTCTAAGTATGTATTAGGTTAAGTCTGCCCGAAATGCCTCGGCACAATAACGGCTTCCTTTGCTCCAATCATACTATGATGAGTAACCTTAGCAAAGAAATAAATATTTTATTTTTTTTTTTTTTTTATATGAATTCTTCTTTTTGGGTCACCTTGCCTTGGTGGTAGACAGCTGATGTGATAAAAAAAAAAATATAGCAGACCTTATGCTTAATTACAATCGTCTCAACATTATTATTATAACTAAGCACTAAACCCACAAGAGTTATATAGCATTGTCTCAACAATATTAACTAAATTTGTTAAACTTTTACAGTATTCACTTATAAACGTGAACAAGTGTTCATAATTATAAATATTACCGCCTTAATATTCTTACACACATTACATTCTGAATAAAGACTTCATGGAACATTTGCACAGTACATATTCATTTTCCATCACTGTTCATCTATATACGGTAATTACATTTCTTACACATCAATTCTGCATTTCCTAATTACACGTGTTTGTGCCAGCTTCTGTGTAGAATTATATACATATCTTCTTTCTTCTTTCAACAAATTGGTCATTTCCCACCAAGGCAGCATGGCCCAAAAAGAAAAACAAAAGTTCCTCTTTTTAACTTTAATAATATATACAGGAGAAGAGGTTACTAGCCCTTTGCTCCCGGCATTTTAGTTGACTCTTACAACACGCATGGCTTACAAAGGAAGAATTCTGTTCCACTTTTCCATGGAGATAAGAGGAAATAAGAATAAGTACTAGTAGAAAAATAGAAGAAAACCCATAGGGGTGTGTATATATATGTTTGTACATGCATGTGTAGTGACCAAAGTCTAAGTAGAAGTAACAAGATGTGCCTGAAATCTTACATGTTTATGAGACAGAAAAAAGACACCAGCAATCCTACCATTATGTAAAACAATTACAGGCTTTCATTTTACACTCACTTGGCAGGATGGTAGTACCTCCCTGGGTGGCTGCTGTCTACCAACATACTACCTAGGAATTACATATCTTTCTTTCAATGCACCAGCCACATCCCACTGAGGTGGGGTGGCCCAAAAGGAAAAACAAAAGTTTTGCCTTTTAAATTTAGTAATATGTACAGGAGAAGGGCTTACTAGCCCCTTGCTCCCGGCATTTTAGTCGCCTCTTACGACACGCATGGCTTACGGAGGAAGAATTCTGTTTCACTTCCCCATGGAGATAAGAGGAAATAGACAAGAACAAGAACTAGAAAGAAAATAGAAGAAAACCCAGAGGGGTATGTATATATATGCTTGTACACGTATGTGTAGTGTGACATAAATATAAGTAGAAGTAGCAAGACGTACCTGAAATCTTGCATGTTTATGAAACCGAAAAAAGGACACCAGCAATCCTACCATCATGTAAAACTATTACAGGCTTTCGTTTTACACTCGCTTGGTAGGACGGTAGTACCTCCCTGGGTGGCTGCTGTCTACCAACTTACTACCTAGGAATTATATATCTTTCTTCTTTCAACACACCGGCGGTATCCCACCGAGGCAGGGTGGCCCAAAAGGAAAAACGAAAGTTTCTCCTTTTACATTTAGTAATATTTACAGGAGAAGGGGTTACTAGCCCCTTGCTCCCAGCATTTTAGTCGCCTCTTACAACATGCATGGCTTGCGGAGGAAGAATTCTGTTCCACTTCCCCATGGAGGTAAGAGGAAATAAACAAGAACAAGAACTAGAAAGAAAATAGAAGAAAACCCAAAGGAGTGTGTATATATATGTTTGTACATGTATGTGTAGTGTGACCTAAGTAGAAGTAGCAAGACATACCTGAAATCTTGCATGTGTATGAGACAGAAAAAAAAGACACCAGCAATCCTACCATCATGTAAAACAATTACAGGCTTCAGTTTTACACTCACTTGGCAGGATGGTAGTACTTCCCTGGGTGGCTGCTGTCTACCAACCTACTACCTAGGAATTATATATCTATAGTATCTAATTATTAGGCTATGGAGTCTAAGTGCATATAAACCACTTACTTAAACTGTTGTGTGTTTAAAACATAAGTGAACATATATGTTGCAAGATCACTGAATAAACACCATGATGCTATCAATTCCTTACTGGAATAACAAATACTAAATACAGATTTATAATTCTTTGAGACCTGCCTAAAACATGACAAAAAAAAAAAAAATCTGTGAACATACACGTGTAGCTCAAACAGGAAAAGCTAATGGTGTAATGTACCCTGACCTAGCTACCATAAGGAAGGTAATGATACTATGTATCCTGACCTAGCTACCATAAGGAAGGTAATGATACTATGTATCCTGACCTAGCTACCATAAGGAAGGTAATGATACTATGTATCCTGACCTAGCTACCATAAGGGAGGTAATGGTGCCACACACTCTGACCTAGCTATCCTAAGGAAAGTAATGGTACCATGTACCCTGACTTATCTACCCTAAGGAAGGTAACAGTACAGTGTACCCAGACCTAGCTATCCTACACAACACAGTAAACAATGAACTCCATAAACTCTTCCCTTCAATCATAACACAAAACTTTTGCTACTGTACATAATATATGAACCAAAACAACAAGCCACAAAAAAAAAAAAATCCTTCATTCATAATAATTCTTGTTTATCAACAAATAACAAAATTTATCTTCATGGTTTCATTCTGAAATATTTTTATTTAATGCAATAGAGATACAGTTAAGACACAAAATGTAAAAATAAATTTAAGGTCTAATACACATTAATGTGGTACATGTACATGTGGTACATGTGGTACATGCTGTACCACTGCTGTGGTGCAGGTGTCTGGTGGTGTGAGATGACCTGTCTCCCACACACCTGAAACTTTGCTCACCTTGCCAATAACCAGGGCTGAGCAGAGGATCAGGCCCGCGGGCAACAGGCGTCATTCGTAAACACTGGAACAGGCTCTGATGGACTGGTCTCACTGTATGTACCTTAAGCTCAAGTTAACAGATGGGAGGGGAAGGTTGACATGGACTGTAATGGCCATCGTGAACCCTGTATTCTGTGACTGTTTTCGTGTCGACAGTACATACTACTTTAATTGACTCGGTTTTCTTTTTAGAACACTAGCCATCTCCCACCAAGGTAGTACAGTAACTCCTCACTTAATGACATCAACAGATTCTTGGAAATTGCGACCCTAAGCAAAATGACGTATAATGAAACCAATTTTACCATAAGCTAACTGATATAAACATCAAGGGTGCACAGTGCATCTTTAGCACTCACTGCAATAGGGTTAAATCAAGGAATAAATGCTTGCAAAGCAAAAATTTTAAGGAGCACCTCCTACCACCACAGAGTTCAAAGTTGAGTGTTTTTGTACTGCATTCTTTACTGTTGTGCATTTGTATGATCATCATATACCTTATTTTACAGAATCAAAGATACTATTTTTTTACCCAAAATAAGTCTCCAAAATATACCTAGCATCTTGGCGACTGTAAAATACAGTACTTTACAAATTTTTATTTTACAATAATTTGTATTCATTCATTCATTTTCCAACCCACTTATTGCAGGTCAGGGTCGCGGGCGGCCGGAGCCTATCATGGCAGCTCAGTGTCCAAGGTGGGAACCAACCCTGGACAGGAAACCATTCATTCATACTGGGACAATTTAGACATGCCAATTAACCTAACATGAACATTTTTGGTATGTGGGAGGAAACTGGAGTACCCGGAGAAAACTCTCACAGACATGGGGAGAACATGCAAACTCCACACAGACAGTGGCCCCAGTTGGGAATCAAGTTTTTTCATCAACATACCTCTCAAGGGTATAATGCTAGTGAGTGGGTTCTTGATCTAGGAAATTGGATCTGTACTCCAATTCCCTGAATTAAGTCTGAATGCCTTCCATCCTCCACCCCACAGGCACTGTGTAATCCCTACAGGTTTAGCACTCCCCATAATAATCTCATCAATGTTATAACGAAAAGATGTTAAATGAAATGTTAAGCAAGGATTTAATGCATTACCCAAAAAAAAATATTCACCATTACTCATTCATAAGCTGTCTTGCCCAAAGTATGCAGGTTATCACATTTCAAATGGCTCTGCAAACTGCTGCACTGGCACCCCTAATTCAGAGTGCAGGCATTATACCTCCCACTTCCAGGACTCAAGTCCTACTAACTTGGTGCCTTGAATCTCTCTTGACTGCTCTTCAGATGGCCCTCATGACCAGCTCTCTGGACTGCTCTGCACATGGCCTTCATATCTGGAGTCTACCTGGAGGTTATTCCGGGGATCAATGCCCCCACGGCCCAGTCCACGACCAGGCCTCCCAGTGGATCAGGGCCTGATCAACTAGGCTGTTACTGCTGGCCGCACGCAGTCCAACGTACGAACCACAGCCTGGTTGATCTGGGTATCTGTCCAGCTCTCTCTTGAAGGCACCCAGGGGTTTATTGGTAATTCCCCTTATGTTTGGTGGGAGGCTGTTGAACAGTCTTGGGCCCTGGACACTTATGGTGTTTTCTCTTAGTGTACCAATGGCTCTTGATTGCTTTTCACATGGCCCTCATGACTGCTCTTCACATGGCCCTCATGACCAGCTTCATGGAGTGCTCTTCACATGGCCCTCATGACCAGCTTCATGGAGTGCTCTTCACATGGCCCTCATGACCAGCTTCATGGAGTGCTCTTCACATGGTCCTCATGACCAGCTTCATGGAGTGCTCTTCACATGGTCCTCATGACCAGCTTCATGGAGTGCTCTTCACATAGCCTTCATGACCAGTTCTCTTGACTACTCTTCACATAGTCTTCATGACCAGCTCTTCACATGGCCCTCGTGACCAGCTCTCTTGATTACTCTTCACATAGCCTTCATGGCCAGCTCTCAAACCTGGCCTCTAATTGGAAAAGTGATATTATAAAGCAAAGTATACATTCTTTCTTTCAACAAACCGGCCGTATCCCACCAAGGCAGGGTGGCCCAAAAAGAAAAATGAAAGTTTCTCTTTTTAAATTTAGTAATTTATACAAGAAAAGGGGTTACTAGCCCCTTGCTCCCGGCATTTTAGTCGCCTTTTACAACACGCATGGCTTACGGAGGAAGAATTCTGTTCCACTTCCCCATGGAAATAAGAGGAAATAAACAAGAACAAGAACTAGAAAAAAAATGGCAGAAAACCCAGAGGGGTGTGTATACATATGCTTTTACATGTATGTGTAATGTGACCTAAGTGTAAGTAGAAGTAGCCAGACGTACCTGAAATCTTGCACGTTTATAAGAAAGAAAAAAGACACCAACAATCTTACCATCATGTAAAATAATTACAGGTTTCCGTTTTACACTCACTTGGCAGGATGGTAGTACCTCCCTAGGTGGTTGCTGTCTACCAACCTACTACCTAGAACAAAGTACATATCATCGAAAATACAAATCGTGTAAAATAAGAGAAACACTTAAATAACTCAGGACATGTTTGTTGGAAACATTTTGGTCCTGGGATCTTGGTCAACCCACACTCCTGGGTCCCAGGACTGAAACCTATCCAATAATCATTCCCCAAGTTATTGCATTTTGTGTACTTTTCACTATTTATCGATATCATATACTTTTGTAACCTAAATTAACACAAATCAGCCACAATCCGACTGGTCAGAGACTGATCCTCAGATGGCAGGTGGAAGGTCAAGACTGCTACTCCTTGCACTTAAAGACCCACAAAAGTTTAGTGCTTCATGAACAATGCATGAAAATATACTTCAGCTTGCTTCAAATCTGCTCCCAAATTGTATTTGAGAGACCATACCTATAATTACTGTACTACTGTAATAATAATCTTCGTTTCTAGAAGTACATGATACAACTCACACAGACCATAGCTGACATACAGTGAGAGTGAAAAAGTTAATAAGCAAAAGGGGAAAGGAAAAATAAAATATATAACAAGGGAAGGTGGCAGCAGTAGGCCTGCTTAAGCAGTGACGTCACGACAAGTAGTGTGCCATTATACATATAAAGTGAAGTGTATATAATGTGAAGTGTATACTATCATAAGTGAAAAGTGAAATCGCGTGAGGAACGAGGGATGTATGAGCACATGTGGTTATAATCAACACGGGTGAAGGATCTCCAAAATAGGGATTTAAGGCCTATGTACGACGACTTCGTCATCAGCATCTGGCAACTTGTCACGACTGTTGCCAGCGCAAGTATCACTCACCTATTTTGTGGTTTACATGTTGCAGGCTTGTTCTGGCCTTGATCGCTGATAGATACTGGTCACTCACTCCTGCAAGCTATTACAGTAGTTATTAGTAGTAAGAATACTTAGGAAGCTAGGAAGTCCTCTCTCAACGTGAACAAGGAATAGGATAATAACCAGCAATAATTGATACTTAAATCCAGAAAGGGCAATAAGTGGAGAGAGTAGCATTTCTAGGAAAGACAGTTGTAACAGAGAGGTATAACAGATCTTTAAACCACACCATCTACCCCCCCCCCCTAACCATCCCTCTCTCTCACACACACACACAAGGGCAGACACTCATAGAAGCTTTAGACCCTAGTAGCAATTTCCACTTTTTATAACCCAGAATTACTAGTATGTATTAACAGTATCTCCCCCTCATACCTCCCCCATACACACGAACACACACGTATACACACATACACACACACACAAAGACAGGATGTTCCAGGGAGGGGACACAGAAACAAGAGGCCACAATTGGAAGTTGAAGACACAAATGAGTCAGAGAGATAGTAGGAAGTATTTCTTCAGTCATAGAGTTGTAAGGCAGTGGAATAGCCTAGAAAATGACGTAGTGGAGGCAGGAACCATACACAGTTTTAAGACGAGGTTTGATAAAGCTCATGGAGCGGGGAGAGAGAGGGCCTAGTAGCAACCGGTGAAGAGGCGGGGCCAGGAGCTAGGACTCGACCCCTGCAACCACAAATAGGTGAGTACAAATAGGTGAGTACACAGCTTTTAAGGGCAACATTGTAAGTAGGTGGGGTCAAGTCCCAGGAGAGTGGCGGTCAGGTCACAAGAAGTTGCGGCCAGTCAAGGACCACTGACACACACACACACACACACACACACACACACACACACACACACACACACACACACACACACACACACACACACACACACACAACACACACACACACACACGACACACGACACACAACACACACACAACACACACAACACACGACACACACACACAACACACACACACACAACACACACACACACAACACACACACACAACACACACAACACACACACACACAACACACACAACACACAACACACACAACACACACACACACACACACACACACACACACACACACACACATTGCCAGACTCACACATACACTCCCCCCCTCCCCCACCGACATCTCATTCCTTCACCTGATCCCTCCTCTACCTCTTTCACCCTCCCCCTCCCCACCTCTCCCTCCTTCCCCCTCTCCCTCTCCCACTCACCCACTTGCTTCTCCCTCCTTCCCACTCCTCCTTCCCACTCCCCCTCCCCACTACTCTCCCACATAGCCACAGTTCCTCCTCTACCTCCCCCCCACACTCTGACATACATAATACTAACCTAACATACAGAATTACATAGGTTTCCCACTCTGAGGCAATCAGGATAAAACAAAAATGGGTTGCCAGAGAGTAACAAGAAAAACCAAGGGACAGGAGGAGGAAACTGCAAAGGAAGATTGGGCAGCAGAGCTCACAAAATGGGAACATGAATGGGGAAAGAAACTACAAGAACTTAGCATGAGAATGGAAGAGAGGATAGACATGGAAAGCAGGAAGTGGGAGGTGCAAGTCAAAGCAGCAGAGGCCAGGATACAGAGTTTAGAAGAGGAACTGAAAAATCTGAAACAGCCTAAAGAACTTAAGAACATTTTGGGATTGACAACAGAGACTGCTACCTCAGTCACAAACAAGGGGACTGTAGGGAAAGAAGGAGCAAAACTGCATGTAGAAGCTCAATCAGTGGAGACTGTAGTAAATGAAAGAGCTAAACTATATGTGGAGGCCCTAACAGACCACAGCAGAGCCCAGGGAAAGCCGAGAAGGAAAAATGACAGGCCACTGAGCCCAAGTACATTAGCTAGTGAAACTGAAGAAAGGAAAGCTGAAATGGAGGAAATCAAATTGAATGAGGGGATACACAGGGATATGCAGTGGGAGAATGAAAGGGTGAGGTCAGTCTTTGTGTATGTGCTCCAGGAAGTTGAAGGGGAAACATATGAAGCAAGAAAACAAGGGGAAAAAAAGCAATTGAAAGCATCATGAAAGCAATAGAAGACGACATGACCCAGCTGGAAAAATTTCGGAGAATAGGGGAGTTTGTAAAAAAAAGAACCTGGCCAGTGAAAGTGACCTTCAAGGCAGAATCGACTCGGAACAGGATCCTGCAGGAGAAAGCACGATTAAGGGACATGCCGGCATACAGGAAGGTGTATCTTGACCGCGACAGAACACAAGCAGAAAGGCACAAACTGAGAGAGATGGTACAAAGGCAAAAGGTGGAAAGAGAGGGGATGGAGAAGACAGACAGGAGATCCCAGACACAGGAAGATCAAATACAGCCTCCCTCACAACTTCCTATAGAAGCCTCCCAACCAGGTCAACCCCAGTGCAACCAAACACTCTAAACCAAAACACCCATGCCAAATCCAATGCCCCCACCCACTGCATTACAAACTCCACCCCCACAGCAACCACCCATAGTTCCTTATCAGGTCTCCCACTTCCCCAACCCCAATACACCTCCCAGACCACAATCTTAGAAAAGAAGTTGAAGGTGTGGTATACGAATGCAGATGGAATAACAAATAAGTATGAGGAGTGGCATGAAAGAATCAAGGAGACATCCCCAGACATAATAGCACTCACAGAAACAAAACTCACCAGAATAATAAGAGATTCAATCTTTCCATTCGGATATCAAATCCTCAGGAAAGACAGAGGGAGGAGAGGGGGAGGAGGAGTTGTACTGCTCATTAAAAACCAGTGGGGGTTTGAGAAAATGGAAGGAATGGATGGCACGGGCGAAAGGGACTACTTAGTAGGAACAATCCAGTCTGAGGGACATAAGGTGATAATTGCAGTAATGTACAACCCACCACAGAACTGCAGGAGGCCAAGAGAAGACTACGATGAGAGCAACAGAGCAATGGTCGATACACTAGCCGAGGTGGCCAGGAGAGCACACATGGGGGGAGCAAAGTTACCAGTTATGGGTGATTTCAATCACAAGGAGATTGACTGGGAAAACCTGGAGCCCCATGGGGGTCCCGAAACATGGAGAGCCAAGATGATGGATGTGGTAATGGAAAACCTCATGCATCAACATGTTAGAGACACTACCAGAGAGAGAGCGAGAGGATGAACCAGCAAGACTGGACCTTGTATTCACCTTGAGTAGTTCTGACATCGCTCCTTGAGTTTAACCCTGCCAAATGCAAAGTCATGAAGATTGGGGAAGGGCAAAGAAGACTGCAGACACAATATAGTTTAGATGGCCAAAGTCTGCAAACCTCACTCAAGGAAAAAGATCTGGGGGTGAGTATAACACCGAGCATATCTCCTGAGGCGCACATCAATCAGATAACTGCTGCAGCATACGGGCGCCTGGCAAACCTACGGATAGCGTTCAAATACCTCAGTAAGGATTCGTTCAAGACTCTGTATACCATTTACGTCAGGCCCATACTGGAGTATGCAGCACCAGTTTGGAATCCACACCTAGTCAAGCACGTCAAGAAATTAGAGAAAGTGCAAAGGTTTGCAACAAGACTAGTCCCAGAGCTACGGGGATTGTCCTACGAAGAAAGGTTGAGGGAAATCAGCCTGACGACACTGGAGGCCAGGAGGGTCAGGGGAGACATGATAACGACATATAAAATACTGCACGGAATAGATGAGGTGGACAAAGACGGGATGTTCCAGAGATGGGACACAGACACAAAAGGTCACAATTGGAAGTTGAAGACTCGGATGAATCAAAGGGATGTTAGGAAGTATTTCTTCAGTCAGAGTAGTCAAGCCGTGGAATAGCCTAGAAAGTGAAGTAGTGGAGGCGGGAACCATACATAGTTTTAAGGCGAGGTATGATAAAGCTCATGGAGCAGGGAGAGAGAGGACCTAGTAGCAATCAGTGAAGAGGTGGGGCCAGGAGCTATGAATCGACCCCTGCAACCACAAATAGGTTAGTACAAATAGGCGAGTACATCAATGACATACTATATAGAAAGCTCCTGGTTATGCTAAGCATTTCAGGCAACTTAGGTTAATTTTGTCCCCCAGGATGTGACCCACACCAGTCGGCTAACACCCAGGTACCTACTTACTACTAGGTGAATAAGGGAGCAGGTGCCTTAAGGAAACACACCCAATGTTTCCACCCATACTGGGGATCGAACCACGGACACTCAGTGTGTGAGCAGTGCATGCTACCAACTGAGTTATGGGACCCCTAATCTGGATAATACTGACTAATAATGTCTTATAGACTGAGCCAGTGTTTGAAAGAAATAGAGGGGGAGGAGGATAGGTATAGAAAGGGATAATAAGAAACAATTTTGGAAGTAAAGGACCAAGAAATACAGCATAGAACAAGGCAAGAGGTAAGAAATAGGGAAAAGAGAAAACAAGGATAGGTTTGAAGGAAAAAAGGAAGGGAGAGAAAGAAGGAAGAAGAAGGGGATGCATGTCAAAAGTAATCAAGATGAAATGCAATTAATGGAGACTATAATAAAGCTGATTAGAGAAGATTGATGTTCACTGCTGGCCTGTGAAGCAAGTGGAGGTGAAGGGGCAGGTGATAGGGAGGGAGGGAGGTATAGATGATAGGGAGGGTGAAAGGTATAGATGATAGGGAGGGTGAAAGGTATAGATGATAGGGAGACAAAGGCAGGTGACAGGGAGGAAAATAGTGTGTGGCAAAAAGACAAAGAAAAGAATAAGGAGGAAGAGACGAACATGAAAGTAGGTAAAAAAGTAATGAAAGGGAGGGAAGAAAAAAATTAGAGAGGTTAGAAATGGTGGAAAGGAGGGAGAGGCAAAAAGCAGAATGGGAGAGAGGAAATTAGGAGGAAGAAAGGGAGAGAGAGAGAGAGGGAGGGAGGGAAGGGGGATGGAGACTGATATTTACACAGCACTCACAGTCAAAGGTCACTCAGTGCTATTATACACTTATATAACCACAAAAACGGCACGTTAATGTAAAAACCTCAACTCGTAAAATTACACAAAATGTTCTCATGATGCTAAATACGCAGAAATGTACAGTACTATGTTCAATAATTGACTATCAACTGAAAATGGCATAATGCATCATCCACACTTAAACATTCACCTCTAAGTCACCCAGGACTCTACATACATGTTAATGAATAACTAAAGAAAGCATAATGAACACTTGTCAGTGCTCAATAATAACCCAAATAGAAACAAAAACTCAGATAACTAATTAATTAATTAATTTTCCGAGTTTCTGTCTCAATGTGGGCTTTTACTGAGCATATATATTAACGTTTCAGGTTGGTAGACAGCAGCCACCCAGGGAGGTACTACAGTCCTGCCAAGTGAATGTAAAACGGAAGCCTGTATTTGTTTTACATGATGGTAGGATTGCTGGTGTCTTTTGTCTGTCTCATGAACATGCAAGATTACAGGTACGTCTTCCTACTTTCTACTTACACTTAGGTCACACTAAACATACATGTACAAGCATATATATACACACCCCTCTGGGTTTTCTTCTATTTTCTTTCTAGTTCTTGTTCTTGTTTATTTCCTTTTACCTCCATGGGGAAGTGAAACACAATTCTTCCTCCGTAAGCCATGCGTGTTGTAAGAGGCAACTAAAATGCCAGAAGGGGCTAGTAACCCCTTCTCCTGTATATATTACTAAATGTAAAAAGAGAAACTTTCATTTTTCTTTTTGGACCACCCTGCCTTGGTGGGATACGGCCAGTATGTTGAAAGAGGAAAGATATATTAATGTCACTACATTTTCTATATATGCATGAGTTTCGTTTTTTAGAGTACATACCTCTAGTACTCATACCAACTAATTTCCTCCACAGGTCCAGATAATAATAATAATTTTTTTTTCTACAAGTACATGTACGAGGTATACAGGGCTAGCTGACATCAATGTACTACTATATAGGAAGCCCCTGGTTATGCAGACCATTTCTGGCAAATTATGACCCACACCAGTCCACTAGCACCCAGGAACTTATTTTGCTGATAGGTGAACATGGACAGCAGGTACCTTAAGGAATCACATCCTAATGTTTCCATTCGTAACAGAGATCGATCCCCAGACCTCAGTTCGTGAGCTGAGTGTGCTACCAACTGAGTTTCGGGACACCATGTGTTACCTTACACCCACCATACAACCAAGGTGGGAATTAATAGCATTAAGAATGAGTGGATTTTTCTCCTGGTGAGTTTTGTAAGCATGTTTTTTCCTAAAGGTGGATTTTGCACCAAGCGGTTTTTGGTTGAACCCTCATATTTATGGCGGAGAGACGCAAGATGCAGAGATGGGCGAGTGATATCACCCACGGTAATGTGCTCAGCCAAGTGGAAACTTTCAGAATTGTGGAAGACACTAATGTCTTGACATTTATTAACCGGAACATTTTGTCATAAATGGCTTCTTCATTCCTACTGCAGAGACAACTAAGAAAGGAGTATAAATAGTGATCACTATAGTATATGTACTCTATTCTTAGCTGTCTCCACATCGAGACTTAAGCCTGCAGAGCAGGCAAAACATTGCATGGTCTGATTTAGGATCTAACCTGATGCACCTACTACTCTAATAATCCTTAATCCCCCCTGCATAGCCTTAAAAAAAAATAAAGGTTAGAAGGTACATGAGTGAGTGTGGTTGGGGGACAGTTTTACCTGTCTGTCATGGACTATTCAACCAATTACAGTGCTCCACTCTTCTTATGTTCTAAAATCTAGTATGGGTCTTCCCTAGTAGGCACGGGACCCAAGGAAACAGCCCTGCTCCCTGCCCCCCACCTCCCAACTATACTTTACTAGTAGATCCTTCAATTTACAATTAACCCTTTGAGGGTCGACAGGCCCTCTCCGAGACTCGTTCTCAGGGTCGGCCAAATTAAAAAAAAAAAAAAATTCTAATGAAAAGATAGAGAATCTTTTCCCAATCATAATGACATCAAAAGTATGAAATTTGATGGAAAACTTACGGAATTATGCTCTCGCAAAGTTAGCGGTCTCGGCAATGTTTACGCATCGGCGATTTTGCCCAATTTGAGTCCCATTTTCGGCCAATTCCACTGTACTAGTCGACAAAAAATATGAATATTTCGCTAGAACTCCATTTTTTCTATCGAATGAGTGCAAGAAACCACCCATTTACCAATTTCAACTATCCAGTACAGTGGTCAGAATTTAGCAATTTTGCCAATTTCACACAAATTTCAAAAGATGCCAATTTCCGAAAAGGGTCCAGAATAAACAAGAAAGACATTCCTGGCACTAAAATGACATTTCCTCTCTTCATTAGTTGTGTCTCAAGGCCCCTCTTACATTCTTTTGCTTTCCATTTTGAATTTTTATTCTCACAAAAAATAGAAGATTTACTGTTATGCAGACTACTGCATTAGTGTAAAAAATGGTATAAATAATATTGGCGCACTTGTGAAAGAATATTAGACTCACCAGTTGATGTGTATTGGACGCTTGGCATGATTTGTTTACTTTTGAACTTTGGTAAAAATTGAACATTTCTGCTACTTTGAACTCAATTTCAAGGTACTTTTCATCGTAAAACCAGTCAAAATCATCTCAATTTCTGCAATATGTCTTCCATTCTATAAAATGAGACCAAGAAAACTAAAATACAACAATAAATACCATACGAAAATACAATGCAAAGTCGCTGTTTTATTCCAAAAAACTGTCAGTTTTTTTTTTCTCATTATGCACTGTGTGCTGCAGGATTTTTTTAGACTGTGCACACTGACCACATAGACCCATTCTTTCATATGTAGGCCTACCAGCTTTCTCCCACTAGATTTGAGGGCGCTAGAATTTAGGCGTACTAGTACGTCAAAAACCCTGGGTCATAAGCCGTACTAGTACGGCCGAAACCCTCAAAGGGTTAAAATCATCTGGTTAGATCCTGTTAAGTAAAAGGACACACATGGAACTAATATGATATTTTCTTACAGCTTGACAAAGCTCCTGGAGAGTGAAACGTTGCCACAATAAAATGTCACATTAGTTGCATTTGTATCTTTTTACTTAACATAGTCGGTAATTCTATCAATATTATTACAATCTGGATAGATCCTGGATGGGTATAAACTAGGGAGGAGTTGCCTTACACCTGGTGCCTCAGTTTACCCAGAATTAAATAGATATGAGGATGCTAGCCTACTTTTATAGGTGGTATTCTGGGGGGAAGGGGTGTTTACACAAGATGATAGGATTGAGTTTTAAACTGAGCTGAGGAAGAACAGCTAAATTTGCCATCTTATGGTATAAAGAAAGTTGTATAGCTCACAATTTAGTTTTGGGAGTAAAATACTAATTACTGAGTCCCCAGAATATTATAAACACTTGTTGAAACTAAAAAGAGAAGTTGACTCCTGCCTCAGTACCCAGCTGTTGACCTGTTCTTCTACAGAATACCCTCCTTTTTCCTCATCACTACTGGCATTTACCATATTTCCATCTAGTAGTATTTTGCCTCCCTTTGCACATGATTTTCTTGGTACTTTCTGTTCTTTTGATAACACCAGACTGTACTTGATTGCTGTCTTTTTCAGAGTCCATCAGATTATTTTTCAGCTTCTACTTAAAATGCCTATTATACAATGCAATCCCAAAAGGAAACAAAATTAAAATGATAAATAAAATACATGTGTAACAGCTGGGTATCATTATTGTTGAAATGTTTTACCTGCATGGTACACAAAATATTTCAACAATGGAGGCAGTGGAGATGTCATGTCTGAGGGCAATGTGTGGTGTGAATATAATGCAGAGAATTCATAGTTTGGAAGTTAGGAGGAGGTGCGGGATTACCAAAACTGTTGTCCAGAGGGCTGAGGAAGGGTTGTTGAGGTGGTTCGGACATGTAGAGAGAATGGAGCGAGACAGAATGACTTCAAGAGTGTATCAGTCTGTAGTGGAAGGAAGGCGGGGTAGGGGTCGGCCTAGGAAAGGTTGGAGGGAGGGGGTAAAGGAGGTTTTGTGTGCGAGGGGCTTGGACTTCCAGCAGGCGTGCGTGAGCGTGTTTGATAGGAGTGAATGGAGACGAATGGTTTTTAATACTTGACGTGCTGTTGGAGTGTGAGCAAAGTAACATTTATGAAGGGGTTCAGGGAAACCGGCAGGCCGGACTTGAGTCCTGGAGATGGGAAGTACAGTGCCTGCACTCTGAAGGAGGGGTGTTAATGTTGCAGTTTAAAAACTGTAGTGTAGAGCACCCTTCTGGCAAGACAGTGATGGAGTGAATGATGGTGAAAGTTTTTCTTTTTCGGGCCACCCTGCCTTGGTGGGAATCGGCCAGTGTGTTAATAATAATAAAAAGATACCCATCTATTACACATGCATCTTACTCACCAACTGGTTGGTATTTTATACCATTTTCAAAAACAGAGTAATATAGACTAGTTCCAGATGTTAATCTCCCTGCTTGACACTGTCTGTATGTATATCCAAGAAACTCATCTTTATCACACACACAGTGTTCCTGTCTCAGGCTTTACTACAATCTGCTGATCAACGTGCAGATACCTTGTACTATGATTATGTTATCTATGAATATATTTATATTCAGGCTATGGTAAACTACACCACAACCTATGTTTATTTAGCTAACTGGTATACAGTCTAAGTCCAATATCTTCAGCTTCTTTTTCCTACTTGTATTCTTCATCAAACCACTAATGTTATGAGGCGACTTAACAGCATTTTTTTTTTTTTGAGCTGGTCACAGTGCAACTGATGGTGACCTCTTGTAGTCTCCTCTCACTCCTTTATCTTCTTTTTTTTATCTTCAACCCTGGGACTTGAACCCCAATAAACTCTCAAACTCAAACTCTCTCTAATACTAACCTATAAATTTACTCACCTTCTTTTGTTGCTCTAGAATTTGATGATGCAGTTGTAAGTCATCTTGATGAGCTTCACACAGTGAGTCCAACACAACAGCTCCATTTGAAGTTCTCATTAGATTTGGTGATTTATTCACGTACAGCATCTGAGGAAGAGTAAAATTTAGATGGGAAGAATTTTTTTGTGTAAATAAATCACTCTTCACATAAATATGCATCACGACTTATGCTGAATGGTGGGGCCCACGGCCAAGGGTGGTTCACTTCAAATACAAATTAAAAAAAATTGTACAAATACCCAGTGTTCTAAGCCACTGTAAATCTATCTCCCACTTTTGTGCTCAATTGTAGGCCGCCTCCTGCATGTTGTTACTGTACTTGACTGTTGCAACCAGTGGTTTTCAATTATACCCATTCTTCATATATTCAGACTTCCTACAATAAATAGTCACCACTCACTACAAGCTAAGGACGAAAATACTTAAAGTAATGTGTACTGTATATGCATATTTTAGGCCTAACTATATTGTTCACTTAATATATGATAGTGTAAACATGTTAAGCAACAATTTTCATTTTACAGCAGTAGCCACGAACCTGACCAGCTGTAAGTGGGGCCCTACAGTAGCCCAAAACCTAACCAGTTGTATAAGCAGGGCCCTACAGTAGCCCAAAACCTAACCTGCTGTATAAGCAGGGCCCTCCTGTATATGGCTGGATGGTGGTTGATGGTGGGTTGCTGGTAATACTCTCGTGGTTGTCTGAAGATGTTAGGCATTGATTATGGTTGATCACTTTAGGGTAGGTATGGTGGAACTGGTTGTTGCAGCTGATAGTAGGGGTGGTGGTAGTTACAGCTGGTGGTAGTGGTGGTGATAGTCTTGTCCTCACCACTTCTCCACCCACTCTCATCAATCCATTGATCCACTTCGACATCTTGCCTACCAACATCTGTAAAAAGTACGTCATTTCAGCCATGGAGAGCGCTAAACTCGTGAGGGTCATGAAGTCATATTGTAATAATGTTGGTAGAATTACCAACAATATGTAAAGTAAAAGGACAGAAGTGCAACTAATGTGACATTATATTGTGGCAACGTTTCGCTCTCCAGGAGCTTTATCAAGCCGTTACAAACAGTACATGGACACAGAGGGTATACATATATAGGCTCAGAGTGAGGTGCAATACTAGTGGTAGTAGTAGTAGTGACATAAGTTGTAGTAGTAGTAGTAATACAATATGGTAGTACAATTAACTCGTACATGAGTAAAAGGATATAAAAGTTATTACTTGGGTAACATAAAAATAGGTTAGACAAATATAGACTGGATAGAGAAGGCCTGTTTCAGTGTTCACTCTCTGTAATGTGCTTTGTGTGATAAATTAGTTTGTAGATGAATGGTTCAGAGAACCGACATGTTGATAAATTAGACACATGTGCAACTCTTGGGTATCTTTGTGTACTATTAACAGGAGAGGCTAGGTGATGGCAGGGTTTACTGTTTTCAGGAGGATTCTTGCTAAGACTTCAGAGATGGTGAAGCTGCCTTTGTTTTGTTTAATTGTATTAGAAACAGCGATTAGTGCTGACTCAAGGCACTTGCGTCTGCGGAAATTAGTTTCTTTGATCACTAATTGGGCGTCCCTGAATTTCATGAGATGATTGGTGGAATTTCGGTGTTGTACACAGGCGTTATTCAAGTTATCGTTCCTACATGCGTAAATGTGTTCATTGAGGCGAGTGTCGAGGTTTCTTGCTGTTTCACCTACATAAATCTTGTCACAGCCTCCACAGGGTATAGTGTAAACCGCTGCATTAACTGGTTCGTGGTGCTTTGATTTTGTCCTGGTTAGATCCTTTATTGAAGTGCTGGAAGTGATGGCGACTCTAGTGTTAGCTTGTGAAAGTACTTTAGAAACGTTTAGTACAACCTGGCTGTTGGGAAGAATTATAACTTTGTTGGGAGTGGTGTTGGTGCTTGGAGAATTAATGATCTGAAGAGCTTTTTTCTTGCAATCTTTGATGAAAAAGGAAGGAAAATGTAACTCAGTGAAGGTTTGGTGAATGTATGTACATTCCTCGTCAAGAAACTCAGGACTACAAATTCGGTATTATGCTCTTAGGAAAAACCCGATGATGATGCCTGTTTTGGTCTTGGTATCTTGACTTGGTTACGTTACGTGGACGACGTCCTCGTAATAACTCCCAAACATTTTGATGTACGGAAACTTCAGGCAAGGCAAGGCTCTACGCAGTTGAACCGGCGATCCAGTTTACACTAGAAGAGTCCAATGACAAGTTACCTTTCCTCGACGTCCTCATTCACAAAGTAGATAACAACCCAAGATTTCAAGTTTATCAGAAACCTACCAATAAAAATGATCTCACACACTTTTATTCCAGTCAAGATACCAAGACCAAAAGAGGCATCATCATCGGGTTTTTCCTAAGAGCATACCGAATTTGTAGTCCTGAGTTTCTTGACGAGGAGTGTACATACATTCACCAAACCTTCACTGAGTTACATTTCCCTTCCTTTTTCATCAAAGACTGCAAGAAAAGAGCTCTTCAGATCATTAATTCTCCAAGCACCAACACCACTCCCAACAAAGTTATAATTCTTCCCAACAGCCAGGTTGTACTAAACGTTTCTAAAGTACTTTCACAAGCTAACACTAGAGTCGCCATCACTTCCAGCACTTCAATAAAGGATCTAATCAGGACAAAATCAAAGCACCACGAACCAGTTAATGCAGGGGTTTACACTATACCCTGTGGAGGCTGTGACAAGATTTATGTAGGTGAAACAGCAAGAAACCTCGACACTCGCCTCAATGAACACATTTACGCATGTAGGAACGATAACTTGAACAACGCCTGTGTACAACACCGAAATTCCACCAATCATCTCATGAAATTCAGGGACACCCAATTAGTGATCAAAGAAACTAATTTTCGCAGACGCAAGTGCCTTGAGTCAGCACTAATCGCTGTTTCTAATACAATTAAACAAAACAAAGACAGCTTCACCATCTCTGAAGCCTTAGCAAGAATCCTCCTGAAAACAGTAAACCCTGCCATCACCTAGCCTCTCCTGTTAATAGTACACAAAGCACATTACAGAGAGTGAACACTGAAACAGGCCTTCTCTATCCAGTCTATATTTGTCTAACCTATTTTTATGTTACCCAAGTAATAACTTTTATATCCTTTTACTCTTGTACGAGTTAATTGTACTACCATATTGTATTACTACTACAACTTATGCCACTACTACTACTACTACTACTACCACTAGTATTGCACCTCACTCTGAGCCTATATATACCATCTGTGTCCATGTACTGTTTGTAACGGCTTGACAAAGCTCCTGGAGAGCAAAACGTTGCCACAATATAATGTCACATTAGTTTCACTTCTGTCCTTTTACTTTACATGAAGTCACATCTCAGACATAAACTGAGTAAATCTGTTACATACTAATGAGTACATTTGCTACAACACATTAATGAATACATCTGTTACAACACATACACACACACTAAAATAAACTACACATACAAAACATAACATACATGTTTCAGAATGAATACTAATTCAAGGATATGAAATGAAATGTATAATCCTGCATGGATATAATCCACCATGGGTGTGTCCTCCGTGGGGAGTTAGAAGGAGAGAAGAAAGAAGAGGATGGGAGAAGAGGTGGAGAAGGATAGATAAGAAAGAGAATGAGAGAAGAGGAATGTAGATGGGAGGGAGAGAAAGAAAATATGAGAGAGAGATTGAGAGAGAGACTGACTGACTCCTCTGATTGTCACTTCAATTCGGTGACAATTTTCGGGGAAGATTGGATACCAGGGGTGAGGAGGAGGAGGGGGTAGGGGGAGAGGAGGGGAGGAGTTAGGGGGAGAGGAGGGGAGGAGTTAGGGGGAGAGGAGGGGAGGAGTTAGGGGGAGAGGAGGGGAGGAGTTAGGGGGAGAGGAGGGGAGGAGTTAGGGGGAGGTAGGGGAAGAGGAGGAGGTAGGGGAAGAGGAGGAGGAGGTAGGGGAAGAGGAGGAGGTAGGGGAAGAGGAGGAGGTAGGGGAAGAGGAGGAGGAGGAGGAGGTAGGGGAAGAGGAGGAGGAGGTAGGGGAAGAGGAGGAGGAGGAGGTAGGGGAAGAGGAGGAGGAGGAGGAAGGGGAAGAGGAGGAGGAGGAGGAGGTAGGGGAAGAGGAGGAGGAGGAGGAGGTAGGGGAAGAGGAGGAGGAGGAGGAGGTAGGGGAAGAGGAGGAGGAGGTAGGGGAAGTGGAGGAGGAGGTACGGGAAGAGGAGGAGGTAGGGGGAGGTGGTAGTAGGGGAAGAGGCAGTAAGGCAGGAGGAGGGAGGGGGAGGGGGAGGAGGGAGGGGTAAGAGGAAGTAGGGGGAAGAAAGAGAAAGGAGGTAGGGGGAAGAAAGAGAAAGGAGGTAGGGGTAAGAGGAAGTAGGGGAAAGAAAGAGAAAGGAGGTAAGATGTCAGAGGAAAGGGGTAGGTAGGTAGGCAGGAGGATGGATGGCAGGCAGGAGGATGGAGGACAGGCAGGAGGATGGATGGTAGGTAAGAGGATGATAGGCAGGAGAATGACAGGCAGGAGAATGACAGGCAGGAGAATAACAGGCAGGAGAATGACAGGTAGGAGAATGACAGGCAGGAGGATGACAGGCAGGAGGATGACAGGCAGGAGGATGACAGGAAGGAGGATGACAGGCAGGAGGATGACAGGCAGGAGGATAGCAGGCAGGAGGATGACAGGCAGGAGGATAGTAGGCAGGAGGATGACAGGCAGGAGGATGACAGGCAGGAGGACAGCAGACAGGAGGATAGCAGGCAGGAGGATGACAGACAGGAGGATAGCGGGCAGGAGGATGACAGACAGGAGGATAGCAGGCAGGAGGATAACAGGCAGGAGGATAACAGGCAGGAGGATAACAGGCAGGAGGACAACAGGCAGGAGGACAACAGGCAGGAGGACAGCAGGCAGGAGGACAACAGGCAGGAGGATAACAGGCAGGAGGATAACAGGCAGGAGGACAGCAGGCAGGAGGATAACAGGCAGGAGGACAGCAGGCAGGAGGACAGCAGGCAGGAGGATAACAGGCAGGAGGATAACAGGCAGGAGGACAGCAGGCAGGAGGACAGCAGGCAGGACAGCAGGCAGGAGGATAACAGGCAGAAGGATAGCAGGCAGGAGGATAACAGGCAGGAGGACAGCAGGCAGGAGGATAACAGGCAGATTGAGTGTACAAGACACAAAAATGAGCTAAGGATTATTTCAAGGTCAGTGTTACTGCCAGTATTAAACTGTTATCACTACACACGCTGTGGTAAATAGATTCCCTCCCTTCCTTCTTCCCCCCTCCTTCCTCTATCTCCCCTTCCTTCACCCTCTCCAGACGAGGGGATCGATCGAGACCGAGAACTGCCTAGTGACCTGTGTCCACTGGCCCCCTCCGTTCCCCTCCCCCCTCACCCTCCAATATACAGGAAAATTGAGAAAGCTTTTCGCATGGGTTGCTGCAGGGAGGGACGGGGAGTGCAGTGAAGTGTTGGGGGGGGAGGGGGGAATGCAGTGAAGTGTAGAAAAGGATGAGGGATACAGTGAGGTGTATGAACGGGAGAGGGGGGGAGGGTTGCAATAAGGTGTGGGAAGGCGGGGAATGGTGATGTTGAGGGGAGAGGGGTGCAGCTTTGTGCAGGAGGGTCACGCTTATACGGCAGGTTAAGTTCCGGGCTACTGTAGGGTCCCGCTTATACGGCAGGTTAAGTTCCGGGCTACTGTAGGGTCCCGCTTATACGGCAGGTTAAGTTCCGGGCTACTGTAGGGGCCCGCTTATACGGCAGGTTAAGCTCCGGGCTACTGTAGGGTCCCACTTATACGGCAGGTTAAGTTCCGGGCTACTGTAGGGTCCCGCTTATACGGCAGGTTAAGTTCCGGGCTACTGTAGGGTCCCGCTTATACGGCAGGTTAAGTTCTGGGCTACTGTAGGGTCCCACTTATACGGCAGGTTAAGTTCCGGGCTACTGTAGGGTCCCGCTTATATGGCAGGTTAAGTTCCGGGCTACTGTAGGGTCCCGCTTATACGGCAGGTTAAGTTCCGAAAATCGCTGTAAAGTGAATAATTTTTTTCATATTCAAATACACATAAAAGAGTGATAACATAGTGAGTGTAGATAAATGGTTCAGAGAACCTACAAGTTGATAACTTAGACACATGTGCAACACTTGGGTATCTTTAATAAGAAAACGTTTATCCACACTACGTAAGGCTACGACCCACCACCAACAACAACCCAGTTTGATAAGTCTGTCAACAAAGTAGTAATGGTCTCGGCGGGACCGCCAGGAGAGAGCAGAGGCGACAAAGTCTAAACCAAGAGAGACGAACAACCAAATAAGTGTAAAAAAAAAAAAAACAATAAACCAGAATGGGCTGCAGAACTTGAATTGGCAAAATATAAATGTATTAAGTTGGGTTGTTGGTGGTTGTGGGTCGGAGCCTCACGTAGTAATAACGACCTGGTTAGTGTCTCAGTCTCGTGAACACGTAATTTAAGAAGAGGGACTTTTTATGACTTCAAAGGAGGACTATTTATGACCTCAAAGAGGGACTTTTATGCCTTTTTCAAACGAGAGGGACTTTTATGCGTTTTTCAAAGGAGATGGTCTTTTTATGACTTTTAAGAGGGACTTTTTATGCCCTTTTCAAAGGAAAGGGACTTTTATGCCTTTTTCAAAGGAGAGGGCCTTTTATGCCTTTTTCAAGGGGGAGGTTTTTTTATACCTTTTCAAAGAGAAGCGTTTTAACACCTTTTTCAAATGAGATGAAAGATCTTTGATGCCTTTTTCAAATAAGAGGGACTTTTATGCCTTTTATAAGGGGGATTCTTTAAGGTCATGGATTCTTGGCACAGACTGGAGGAGTTGTATATACTTTTTTTTCAGTAAGCTTTGTGAAGAACAACAAGACAACACCGTGACTGGAACAACACACATATAACCCGCACATAGGAGAGAGAAACTTACCACGACGTTTCGGTCCAACTTGGACCATTTAGAGTCACAGTGACTGTAAATGGCCCAAGTCGGACCGAAACGTTGTCGTAAACTCCTCTCTTCTATATGCGGGTTATTTGTTTATTGTTCTATAGTTTACCATCCTCAAGGGAGGTTCCTTGACGCTGGTGAGGGGCTCTTGATCTAGGGAATTGGATCTGTGCTCCGGTTCCCTGAAATGAGCTTGAATACCTTCCATCCCCCCCACATGCTCTGTATAATCCTACGGGTTTAACGCTCCCCCATGATTATAATGTGATGGATAAGTGGGCCAGCGCGCCTGGTTGAACAGGCAGTCAGATGAAAGCCTGGTCCCAGGCCGCCCTGCAAGGCTAAACAAAGCCAGGCAACAGCCTAGTTGAATAGGCAGTCAAGACGAAAGCCTGGTCCCAGGCCGCCCTGCAAGGCTAAACAAGGCCAGGTAACAGCCTAGTTGAACAGGCAGTCAAGACGAAAGCCTGGTCCCAGGCCGCCCTGCAAGGCTAAATAAGGCCAGGTAACAGCCTAGTTGAACAGGCAGTCAAGACGAAAGCCTGATCCCAGGCCGCCCTGCAAGGCTAAATAAGGCCAGGTAACAGCCTAGTTGAACAGGCAGTCAAGACGAAAGCCTGATCCCAGGCCGCCCTGCAAGGCTATACAAGGCCAGGTAACAGCCTAGTTGAACAGGCAGTCAAGACGAAAGCCTGGTCCCAGGCCGCCCTGCAAGGCTAAACAAAGCCTGGATAGATAATACACAGTGCAGAATATATCACCTGAGGAAAGAAATTGTTTTCGTCCGTGTAAATCTAAAACGTTGACAGAATTTCCAATTGGGTGGTTTCCTGGTCAGTCATCCGGAATCATGACTCACGAAATCGTAATAACACGACTGAAAACAAATCACGGTATGGGTGGGGGGTTTGAACCCATGGCGAAGGAGTCGTAAAACTCGAGGTAGGTGCGTAAACCACTGGACCAGCTGGTTACAATAAGCTTTATCCAACTGTGTGTATTTATACACCATAGTGAAGTTATCATGGGTCGCTGGGATTCATGATAACCAGCTGGTCCAGTGGTTTACGCACTGGCCTGGAGATTTGCTACTCACTCGCCATGGGTTCTAACCCCACCCGTACCCTGAATCAATCTGTAACTTCATGATGAGTCATATACCTGTGTGACTGGTTTCGAGGTTTCTTTCCTTGAACCCCTCAAGGAAGGTTCCTAGATGTTGGTGAGGGGCTCTTGATTTAGGGAATTGGATCTGTGCTCCAGTTCCCCAAATTAAGCCTGAATGCCTTCCACATCCCTCCCCAGGCACTGTATAATCCTCCGGGTTTAGCGCTTCCCCTTTGATTATGATAATAATAATCTTTCCTTGAAACCAGGCCTTAGCCCCCCAGGTTTCCTCGTTTGTGCTAGCGGCCCGGAGTCCCCCGCCCCCTCTTAAACATCATAAGGCTGAACTGGCCAATGCAGCCGAAGATAATGGTCGAGTATCCTCTTAAAAACTTCTAATCTTCGTTCTGGCAATGTTTCTGATACCTGCAGGTAGCAGGTTGAAGAGTCATGGACCACAGATTCTGTGTTGACGGCCCCCCTGCTTTCCACTGACTTTATTCCGTATGTTTCACTTCAGTAAGTTATGGCAGTGTGCAGAGCGAGCACAAGGCTCTCAGCGATTTAATAAAAGCACCAGTGATTTCAAAGCATCATCAGTGGCGCTGTCTCTGTTGTTCTGATAGTTCTATATAAAGCACTCTGTCACTTTCCTGGCATTTCTGCATTTGATCTGTGCTCTCTAAGCAATATATCACCCGACATAATTATTCCCAAGTCATTTACCCGTTCCTTACAGAGAGAGAGAGAGAGAGAGAGAGAGAGAGAGAGAGAGAGAGAGAGAGAGAGAGAGAGAGAGAGAGAGAGAGAGAGAGAGAGAGAGAGAGAGAGTGTGTGTGTGTGTGTGTGTGTGTGTGTGTGTGTGTGTGTGTGTGTGTGTGTGTGTGTGTGTGTGTGTGTGTGTGTGTGTGTGTGTGTACTCACCTATTTGTTGTTGCAGGGGTCGATTCATAGCTCCTGGCCCCGCCTCTTCGCTGATTGCTACTAGGTCCTCTCTCTCCCTGCCCCATGAGCTTATCATACCTCGCCTTAAAACTATGTATGGTTCCCGCCTCCGCTACGTCACTTTCTAGGCTATTCCACGGCCTGACTATTCTATGACTGAAGAAATACTTCCTAACATCCCTTTGATTCATTTGAGTCTTCAACTTCCAATTGTGACCTCTTGTGTCTGTGTCCCATCTCTGGAGCATCCCGTCTTTGTCCACCTTGTCTATTCCGCGCAGTATTTTATATGTCGTTATCATGTCTCCCCTGACCCTCCTGTCCTCCAGTGTCGTCAGGCCGATTTCCCTCAACCTTTCTTCGTAGGACAATCCCCTTAGCTCTGGGACTAGTCTTGTTGCAAACCTTTGCACTTTCTCTAATTTCTTGACTGGTGCTGCATACTCCAGTATGGGCCTGTGTGTGGGAGGGAGGGAGGGAGGGAGAGAGAGAGAGAGAGAGAGAGAGAGAGAGAGAGAGAGAGAGAGAGAGAGAGAGAGAGAGAGAGAGAGAGAGAGAGAGAGAGAGAGAGAGAGAGAGAGAGAGATGGAGATGGTGTGCCTGCTCTCTGTATATTGTGGTCGTTCTGAGATCTTCATTACTCCCATATCTTAGCAACTAAAACTCGTCCCTACTGAGCGTCATGTTGTTCACGCTCGCTGGCATCTGACGTAAATCAAAATTCATACTGGGTTTACGGAAAACATAAAAAAAGGTCAACATGTTTATCCAAAGCAGTTTTGTAAAAAATATTTCGACGTTTCAGGGCAGTTTTGGGCGTTTTCTGACATATCTGATATTTCAGATACAGTGTGAATTTACATATAAGAAAAATGATGGGATTAAAAGTTTGTCAATACTCGTGTAGAATGAATATAACACACGTAATCCTTCAACTATTCCCCTAGCTTTTCCAGATACGTGAGATCATCCCTTATACTTGACAGCTGGAAGGTGATCTGTAATTGTTACTGTAGTCTAGTGATCCAGGTCCTGGAGTCGTAACTTGAACCTGTGACGCAGGAGCTGGAGGTGACGCAGGACTATCTTATATGGAGGCAACAACTTACCACCTGAGAGATGTGCAACCTGCCATCAAGTTAAAACGCCTTTCACCCGTGTTAAAACACCTGCCACCAGAGCTAAAGCACCTGCCACCCGTGCTGAAACACCTGTCACGGGAAACTTAATATCTTTATTATGCACCCCATACCCATCCTATGGGTGGTAGTCAAAATATTACAGAGGCACATAATGGATCCAGGGACTGGGTCGCAAAGTTTTGAAAGCTGAATAAGTTACTTACAACTGAGTATTTATGAACTTGGTAGATTAATGTAGGTAAGGGAAGTCGGCAAGTTAGATCCGTAACTTGGGGCAGTGCAGGAAGCAAGCCTGGGCTCGGGGCGCAGTACTGGTCAAGGCCAGACATCAGACAGTCGTGTGTTGTCACAACCGCTGGGACCGGCGTGTCTCCCGTGTCCCTTCCGTGAGTGAGTGCGCTAGGCAGCATGGGCGTGTGTGGTTCCCGAGAGACGGGCGGAAGTGCTGGCAATGGTAACAACACTGCAAGAAATGCCTTGCATAACAAGGGGTTTCTGTGAAGTTTTTACATGTCAATTACTCTTAATTGCATAATTATATATATATATATATATATATATATATATATATATATATTATATATATATATATATAATATATATATATACATATATATATACGCTCATCTTGCTGAATAAAGCAAGCGAAAATTTGTGTATGCAATAATTTCTCAAAAAATCATTCTGAACCTAACGAAAAAATATATTTTATTGTGTTTGTTTAAAGTACTGTAAACTTATCTAAAATATATTTAGTTGGGTTAGGCTAAATTAAATTGCGCTCGTTATAATAGGGTTAGGTAAGTTTCCTAAGGTTCTTTTGGTACAAAATTATTATTTTTTACATTAACATAAATGAAAACAATATATCTTTAAACGTACGAGAATTTTTTTAGAGAGGACTTAATTTTAAATGAGTTCTTGCTAACTGACCAGTTTTATCTATTCGGCACGACATTATATATACACACACGCACATACACAAACCCAGTTGTGCTCTCCTATCTGTGCCTGCGTGGGTTGAGTCTCTGCTCTTAGCGCCATCTCTCTGCTCCTCTATATGTGTGTGTGGGGGTGGGTGTTTGCTGGACCTGTTTAGCCTGAGCCAGTAGGCCTGCTGCAGCGCTCCTTCTTTCTAATCTGTTGGTAGTAAGTTGAGTAGTCTTAGTGTGACCATGACGACCCTGCTTTTCAATGGCTTTATTCTAAAATTTCTTGGTATAAACCTTGGTAAAAAATGACAAACTGGTTTAGAAAGACACACAAACATGTCCTAGTATTGGCCTCCTTGTCTAAATCTACACTTCCTTGCACCTCACTAACAGCACTAACTTTAGTCACTGCAGATTTGGGATCAGAATTTTAAGTATCTTCCGTGTGTCATGCATCTTTCCTCCGCTCAGCAGTAAATTCATTGCAAATGCTAAGTCGTTGCTAGTGGTCCTAACATTGTTAATGACTCCCTAACAGTATACGACCTCCAGGACTCACGAAATCGTAATGACACGATTGCAAACAAACCATACCACGGGCGGGGATAGAATCCGCGATCAGAGTTTCTCAAAACTCCAGACATTTTCCACCTCTAACACAGAGCTCCACCAGCCTTGAAGGTTGTATCTTTGCTTGTGATGTAACTTCGATGAGTTGATAAATTAGACATATGCAACATTAGGGTAATCTTTACTGAGGAAACGTTTCGCCACAGCGTGGGCTTCATCAAGTCACAAACAGATCTGTTTGTGACTTGATAAAGCCCACTATGTGGCGCAAGGTTTCCTCAATAAAGATGATCAAGTGTTCAAAATGTATCTAATTTATCAATAATAATAATAATAATAATAATAATAATAATAATAATGAGTGATGATAAGGCTGTATATCTCCCTGGGTTGCATACTACCCCTAGCGCCATTCTCGTCAACACGGAGAAGAAAGCAATAATAGTAGGGAGAGCCGAGGTTCAATATTAAACTTGGCTGCGAAATTCGTGTGGAAATTGGCGTGGAAGCGCTGCAGGTGGCGTGTGATAGCGTTATAACAAGTCTTTATAGCCTCTTCAACCCTCACCCCCACACCCCTTTCATCCATACCTTTACTTCTTCCATTATCATCTTCCTTTATTTCTATCCTCCTCGTCTTTAATGGTTATAATCATAATTTTCAAAGGGGTGGATGGGTAAGCCAGTGGAAGGCCTCGGTCAATGACCAAAAGCTCCAGCTGCGGGTCATCACATGACCGACCCGCCTTCCTATACAGTCTCCCCCCCCCCCTCATTTTTTCCGATGAATTGGATACACGTGCAACATCTGCTTCCCTTTATTTGTAGACGTTTCACCATTCATTGACTTTATCAATACCAATTAATGGACATAATGGGAAGACTGTAACTATATACAAAAGATGAGGTAATCAGTCCCTTTTTATTATTCCTTTCTTCTGCCCCCTTCTAATGTCTATTGTTGCTTCCCCCTACCGTCTCCTATCCTCTCTCTCTCTCGCCTCCTCCTCGCCCCCTCTACTGTCTACTTCTCTTGTCTGCTACTGCCTTCTATCATCCTTTTCTACCAGCTGGTACCAACAATGACTGAATCACTACCTTCAAGTGCTAGAGCAACCAGGCTGTGATGGCTCTGTGGGCCGCCTAAGGCAACAGCCTAGTTGAACAGTCAAAAGCCTGGCCTGAGACCCGTCACAGGGATATCACAGAACTGTGTCTTCCCTTCTTCCAAATTACGGGAAACCTCTTGCTAATATCTTGGAATATAAGAAAATGTGGAATGTGACTAGTGAAGCGGTGTAAGACTGGATAAGATGCTGAGTCCATCAAAGATAGTCCTTAGTTGATAAAGCTGTGGTAAGTGTAGACTACACTTGAGTCTCCTCCACAGACCGTCGAGTGGGGATTCAACACATGCTAACAGTCGGCAAACGAGTTGACGAGGCCTTTCCCCGGTGCCAAGATTACATGGTGTTCGATTATGTTCAGGGTCTATAATACCTCTTCAACCACCTCCTCCAATATTTACTAACAACTCACGCTCTCTCCTTAAATTCATTCTCTTTCACTTTTCTCTTACTGATGTCATTCTCTTTGTACTGCATCAAGCTCTCACTCTCACTGTAGCTGTCATCACATAACGCTCCCACATATGTAGTTCCTCTAGCAACATACACATCCACAAGACTAACCATTAACCTTCTATCTAGTAATATATATTCCAAGAAGCTGTTGGCGCTACATCCTATATCATATCTCTTATACTTATTTTTTTTCTCAAAATAAGTATTACCTATTACCCCTTGCCCCTTCCTTTTTGAAATAATTAAAGACACCCCTAGTTAACAATAACCCTTTGTACTCCAAAGTTAACATTATATTCTGGCACTCCAGAGTTACCTACTATGCCATCTACAACAGTCTCAACAACAGTGGCATTTAGTGTGTCAAGACATCATGAACAAGGAGCACACAAGTGTAACTGTGGCATGCAAAGAGTACATAACCTTTATTCGGCGCATGTACACACCCTCATTGGAAGGCTATCTCCCCAACCAGCGAACCAGTACTAGGATCGAACGATGGGGCCCCATCGTTCGATCAGTATCTAGGTTCAGCCAATGAGAAGATGGTTCTGACAATCGTAGAGGTGTTGTGGGCACCACCCGCCTGTCTACCCTTGTCATTTCCATACTAGAGCTGGTTGAGCACAGTTGTCCATTCTGTCTCCAGGCTGTGTCTTGGTCTTGCCTAAACCGTGTTGTACACATACATTTTCCAACTACATATAGTGTACATACCTGTAAATATCCACATTGCTCTTGAAGGAAAATATATTTCAAAGTCATTCAGCTGTGTTTGTTCTGCTCATTGCTCCCCTGTACACCCATGATAACAGGTCTTATTGTGCCTGGATTGTAGCAGTAACACTACATCATGAACAAGGAACACACACAAGTGTAACAGTACATCAACAAGGAACACACACAAGTGTAACAGTACATCAACAAGGAACACACACAATTGTAAAGTTTTCTCTGGGTTATTGCAGGGTTCACAGTTATCTTTACCTTTGATGTGAGAATGAGTAACGACACTTAATGTTTAACGAAGTATCGAGGTTATTTGGTGCGCGAGAGAAAGAGAGGAGGGGAAGAGAAGGGAAGTGGATGAAAGAGGAAAGAAACAGGAGACAGGAAGAGAAAAGAGAAAGCAAAGAGAGAGATTGGAAAAAAATGGAGGAAGAAGAGAGAGGGTGGGGGGCAAGGAGCTAAGAAAGGAAGGGATAGAGGAGAAAGAATTAACTCAAAACGAACAGAGGATACAGAACGCAATAAGACCATCATACAGATAAAAAAAAATGTAATAAGAGTATAAACAAAAGAAACAATAAAGTAAATAATTAGAATCTTCGAAACAGGATAAAAATCAGGTGAGTGACGGCACTAATACTATGGTGCTCACAGCTCAGTACAAGACAGAAGACATGATCCCTCAACTAACAAAAGTACAGAGATAGTTTACTATCCACACAGTCAAGACATCAAAACTAATTGGAAAGTCTGATAGTATCGTGATTTGTACTCTGGGACAGACACAATACTCGGGAACCAGGTCCAAAATCTTCACACAACCTTAACGTGTGGATAAATAGCTTAGAAATCCGACAAATTGATGAGACACTCGAGCAACACTTGGGTATTTTTTTGAAACGTTTCACCACACGGTGGTTTCTTCAGTCCAATCTGGACAATATGGAAGGCGAGGAGGAGTTTGAGGTAATCAATCCCTCAGCCTGGAGTCGATGTCTTCAGTCCATCATTCTTGATGCACATTTGTCAACCACAGATATAAATCCAGATGTACTCCAGTTAACCTTTTTGGGGCCTAGTTCCTAGGCCTTTTGTGTATCCATATGCTCTTACGCTACCATCCACAGGATGGATATGGAGTGAGCAATAAACTAGCCACTTCGACGGCAAAATTAAAAAAATCAACATATTCGTCCCCTACCATACCTCCAGAGACCAACACCACCACCCCTCCACACCCCAACAACCCCCACCACCACCACCCCTCCACACCCCAACCCCACCACCACCACTCCAACACCCCACCAACTCCCACCACCACCACCCTCCACACCCCAACAACCCCACCACCACCTACACCCCTCACCTCCCCAACCACCCCACCTCACCACCTCCCCACCACCCCACTCCACCCCACCCCACACCCCAACCCCTCCACACCCCAACAACCCCTCCCCACACCACCACCCCTGCACCACCCCAACAACCCCACCACCACCACCCTGCAAACCCCAACAACCCCCACCCCTACCTACTCCCATCCTGCCCCAAACCCCAACCAACCCCTACCACCCCTCCACACCCCAACGCCCCCACCACCACCCCTCCACACCCTAACAACTCCCCACCACCTCACCACCCCACCCCCACAACCCCAACCACCCCCACTCACCCCTACACCCCTCACCCCCACCACCACCCCTCCACACCCCAACACCCCTCCCCACCACAACCACTACACCCCAACCCCACCCCACCACCTCCCACACCCCAACAACCCCCTCCCACCACCTCCCACCTCCCCTCACACCCCAACAACCCCATACACCCCAACAACCCCTGCACCAACCCCACCCCACCACCCCAACAACCCCCACCCCACCACCTCCTACCCCTACACACCCCAACAACCCCACCACCACCCCAACCCCAACCCCCAACCCCTCCACCACCATTCCCCACCACACCCCAAATAACCCCACCACACCCCCACCCCACCACCCACCCCACCACAACAACCCCACCACACCCCACCCCCCACCAACCCCCACCACACTCCCACCACCCCACCCCACCACCACTCTCCCCACAACCCCACCACCCCACCACCCCACCAACACCACCACCATCTCACCACCCCAACAACCCCACCAACCAACCACCACCACACCCCACAACCCCCACCCCACCAACCACCTCCACACCCCAACAACCCCCAACCCCACCACCACTCCTCCACACCCCAACAACCCCACCACCACCATCCTCCACACCCCAACAACCCCACCACCAACTCCCCACCACCACCCCTCCACACCCCAACAACCCCCACCACCACCACCTCCTCCATAACCCCACACCCCACCACCCCACCCCACCAACACCCTCCACACCCCAACAACCCCCACCACCACCACCCTCCACACCCCAACAACCCCACCACCTACCTCCACACCCCACAACCCCACCCACCACCACCCCTCCACACCCCAACAACCCCCACCCCACCACCACCACCCCACCCCACCCCACCCCACCACCACCACCAGCCCCACCACCACCAACACCCCACCACACAACCACACCACCCCACCCCCACCACCACTCACACCAACAACCCCACCACCCCACCAATCCCCACCCCCACACCCCACCAACTCCCCACCCCACCCCACCAACCCCAACAACCCCACCACCCCAACCACCCCCACCACACCCCAACCAACCCCCACCACACCCCACAACCCCACCACCCCCACCCCAACAACCCCACCACCCCCACAACACCCCACAACCCCCAACCACCACCACCACCACACCACCACCACTCCACCCCACCACCACCACCTCCACCACCACCACCCCAACCACCACCACCACCCCACACCCCAACAACCACCACCCACCACCCCACCCCTACACCCCAACCCCACCCACCACCACCCCACCACAACCCCAACAACCCCACCACCACCACCCCACCACACCCCAACAACCACCATGACCACCTACACCCCAATAACCCCCACCACCCCACAACAAAAACCCCACCACCCCCACCACCACCCCACCACACCCCAACAACCCCACCACCACCACCACCCCACCCCACCAACCCCACCCCTCACACCCCACCACCCCACCACTCCCTCCACACCCCAACAACCCCACCACCTCCTCCACCACCCCCACCCCAACCCCCAACCACCACCACCATCCCACCACACCCAACCCCCAACAACCCCACCACCACCACTCCTCCACCACCCCAACAACCCCACCACCCCAAACTCCACACTACCAACTACCTCACCCCACCCCAACCCCACCCCACACCTCACCACCTCCACCCCACCCCACACCCCTCCCACCACCACAACCCCACACCCCACCACTCCACACCCTAACCACCACCCTACCACCACCCCACCACCACCCCACCCCAACAACCCCCACCCCTGCACACCCCAACAACCCCCACCACCACCCCTCCTCCACACCCCCAACAACCCCCACCACCACACCCCAACAACCCCCACCACCACCACTCCTCCACACCCCAACAACCCCCACCACCACCACCCCTCCACACCCCAACAACCCCCACCACCACCACCCCTCCACACCCCAACAACCCCCACCACCACCACCCCACCACACCCCAACAACCACCACCACCCCTCCACACCCCAACAACCACCACCACCCCACCACACCCCAACAACCCCCACCACACCCCAACAACCACCACCACCCCTCCACACCCCAACAACCACCACCACCACCACACCCCAACAACTACCACCACCCCTCCACACCCCAACAACCACCACCACCACACCCCAACAACCACACCCCAACAACCACCACCACCACCCCACCACACCCCAACAACCACCACACCCCAACAACCACCACCACCACACCCCAACAACCACCACCACCACCACACCCCAACAACTACCACCAATACCCCACCACACCCCAACAACCACCACCACCACCACACCCCAACAACCACCACCACACCCCAACAACCACCACCACCACACCCCAACAACCACCACCACCACACCCAAACAACCACCACCACCACCCCACCACACCCCAACAACCACCATCACCACACCCCAACAACCACCACCACCCCTCCACACCCCAACAACCACCACCACCCCTCCACACCCCAACAACCACCACCACCCCTCGACACCCCAACAACCACCACCACCACCACACCCCAACAACCACCACCACCCCACCACACCCCAACAACCACCACCACCCCTCCACACCCCAACAACCACCATCACCCCACCACACCCCAACAACCCACCCCACCACACCCCAACCCCCACCACCACCACACCCCAACAACCACCACCACCCCTCCACACCCCAACAACCACCACCACCCCTCCACACCCCAACAACCACCACCACCCCTCCACACCCCAACAACCACCACCACCCCTCCACACCCCAACAACCACCACCACCACCACACCCCAACAACCACCACCACCCCTCCACACCCCAACAACCACCACCACCCTACCACACCCCAACAACCACCACCACCACACCCAACCCCCACCACCACCACACCCCAACAACCACCACCACCCCTCCACACCCCAACAACCACCACCTCCACACCCCAACAACCACCACCACCACACCCCAAGAACCACCACCACCCCTCCACACCCCAACAACCACCACCTCCACACCCCAACAACCACCACCACCACACCCCAACAACCACCACCACCCCTCCACACCCCAACAACCACCACCACCACACCCCAACAACCCCCACCACCACCACACCCCAACAACCACCACCTCCACACCCCAACAACCACCACCACCACACCCCAACAACCACCACCACCACACCCCAACAACCACCACCACCCCTCCACACCCCAACAACCACCACCTCCACACCCCAACAACCACCACCACCACACCCCAACAACCACCACCACCACACCCCAACAACCCCCACCACCACCACACCCCAACAACCACCACCACCACCACACCTCAACAACCACCACCACACCCCAACAACCACCACCACCACACCCCAACAACCCCCACCACCACCACACCCCAACAACCACCACCACCACCCCCCAACAAACACCACCACCACACCCCAACAACCCCCACCACCACCACACCCCAACAACCACCACCTCCACACCCCAACCACCACCACCACCACACCCCAACAACCACCACCACCACACCCCAACAACCACCACCACCACACCCCAACAACCACCACCACCACACCCCAACAACCACCACCACCACACCCCAACAACCCCCACCACCACCACACCCCAACAACCACCACCTCCACACCCAAACAACCACCACCACCACACCCCAAGAACCACCACCACCCCTCCACACCCCAACAACCACCACCTCCACACCCCAACAACCACCACCACCCCTCCACACCCCAACAACCACCACCACCACACCCCAACAACCCCCACCACCACCACACCCCAACAACCACCACCTCCACACCCCAACAACCACCACCACCACCACACCCCAACAACCACCACCACCACACCCCAAGAACCACCACCACCCCTCCACACCCCAACAACCACCACCTCCACACCCCAACAACCACCACCACCACACCCCAACAACCACCACCACCACACCCCAACAACCACCACCATCACACCCCAACAACCACCACCACCCCTCCACACCCCAACAACCACCACCACCACACCCCAACAACCACCACCACCACACCCCAACAACCACCACCACCACACCCCAACAACAACCACCACCACACCCCAACAACAACCACCACCACCACACCCCAACAACCACCACCACCACACCCCAACAACCACCACCACCACACCCCAACAACCACCACCATCACACCCCAACAACCACCACCACCCCTCCACACCCCAACAACCACCACCACCACACCCCAACAACCACCACCACCACACCCCAACAACCCCCACCACCACCACACCCCAACAACCACCACCTCCACACCCCAACAACCACCACCTCCACACCCCAACAACCACCATCATCACACCCCAATAACCACCACCACCACACCCCAACAACCCCCACCACCACCACACCCCAACAACCACCACCTCCACACCCCAACAACCACCACCTCCACACCCCAACAACCACCACCACCACACCCCAACAACCACCACCTCCACACCCCAACAACCACCACCACTACACCCCAACAACCACCACCTCCACACCCCAACAACCACCACCACCACACCTCAACAACAACCACCACCACACCTCAACAACCACCACCACCACACCCCAACAACCACCACCACCACACCCCAACAACCACCACCACCACCAACAACAACCGCCACCACCACACCCCAACAACCACCACCACCACCCCAACAACAACCACCACCACCAACAACCACCACACCCCAACAACAACAACCACCACCACCACACCCCAACAACCACCACCACCACCAACAACCACCACACCCCAACAACAACCACCACACCCCAACAACAACCACCACCACCACCACCAACAACAACAACCGCCACCACCACACCCCAACAACCACCACCACACCCCAACAACAACCACCACCACCACCACCACACCCCAACAACAACAACCACCACCACCAACAACCACCACCACCACACCCCAACAACCACCACCACCAACAACAACCACCACCACCACCACCAACAACCACCACCACCACACACCACCAACAACCACCACCACCACACACCACCAACAACCACCACCACCACACACCACCAACAACCACCACCACCACACCCCAACAACAACCACCACACCCCAACAACAACCACCACCACCAACAACAACAACCGCCACCACCACACCCCAACAACCACCACCACACCCCAACAACAACCACCACCACCACCACCACACCCCAACAACAACAACCACCACCACCAACAACCACCACCACCACACCCCAACAACCACCACCACCAACAACAACCACCACCACCACCACCAACAACAACAACCACCACCACCACACACCACCAACAACCACCACCACCACACCCCAACAACCACCACCAACAACAACCACCACCACCAACAACCACCACCACCACCCCACCCCAACAACAACCACCACACCCCAACAACCACCACCAACAACGACAACCACCACCACCACCCCACCCCAACAACAACCACCACACCCCAACAACCACCACCAACAACAACCACCACCACCACCACACCCCAACAACAACAACCACCACCACCACACCCCAACAACCATCACCACCAACAACAACCACCACCACACAACAACCACCACCACCACCACACCCCAACAACAACCACCACACCCCAACAACCACCACCAACAACAACAACCACCACACCCCAACAACCACCACCAACAACAACAACCACCACACCCCAACAACAACCACCACCAACAACAACCACCACCACCACCAACAACAACCACCACCACCAACAACAACCACCACCACCACCACCACCACACACCAACAACAACAACCACCACCACCACACACCAACAACAACAACCACCACCACCACCAACAACAACCACCACCACCACCAACAACAACAACCACCACCACCACACCCCAACAACAACCACCACCAACAACAACCACCACCACCACACCCCAACAACAACCACCACCAACAACAACCACCACCACCACACCCCAACAACAACCACCACCAACAACAACCACCACCACCACACCCCAACAACAACCACCACCAACAACAACCACCACCAACAACCACCACCACCACCACACACCAACAACAACCACCACCACCACACCCCAACAACAACCACCACCAACAACAACCACCACCACCAACAACAACAACCACCACCACCACCAACAACAACCACCACCAACAACCACCACCACCACCAACAACCACCACCACCACCACCACCACCACCAACAACCACCACCACCAACAACCACCACCAACAACAACCAGCACCACCACCAACAACCACCACCAACAACAACCACCACCAACCACCACCACCACCACCACCACCAACCACCACCACCACCAACAACAACCACCACCACCAACAACAACAACAACAACCACCACCACCACACCCCAACAACAACCACCACCACCACCAACAACCACCACCACCACCACCAACAAAAACAACAACCACCACCAACAACAACAACAACAACCACCACCACCACCACCACCAACCACCACCACCACCAATAACAACAACCACCACCAACAACAACAACAACAACCACCACCACCACCAACAACAACAACCACCACCAACAACCACCACCACCACCAACAACCACCACCACACCACAATATTGACTGTCAAGTAGTGCTGCCTTGATTAATTTCTCTTTCATTCTTCACGGAACAAATACATACAAAAAAAATGGCGATTTTGCAGACAAAAGGAGGCAGCTATTACTGAGGTGAATACCAGGCAGGATACACCCTCCCCTGAGACACACTGGGTGGTGGTGACTGTGTTTGTGGTGGTGTGGTTGTGTTATGGTTGTGGTGGTGACTGTGTTTGTGGTGGTGTGGTTGTGTTATGGTTGTGGTGGTGACTATGTTTGTGGTGGTGTGGTTGTGTTATGGTTGTGGTGGTGACTATACAATGAGATGGTCCCTCAGCCCTCCAGCCTGAGGAACTGATTACCTCAAACTACTTCTGATCTTCAACATTCTGCTTTGTATGGGACTGATGAAGCCAGTTCCTTAATAAAGATACCCAAATGTTGGTCAATTAGCAAGAACTCGTTTAAAATTAAGTCTTTTCTAAAATTTTCTCTTATACGTTTAAAGATATTTTTTTTTCATTTATGCTAATGTAAAAATTAATAATTTTGTACCAAAAGAACCTTAGAAAACTTACCTGACCTTATTATAACAAAGAATTTAATTTAGTCTAATCCAACTAAATATATTTTAGATACATTTACAATAATTTAATAATAAACAAACACAATGAAATATATATTTTTTTCGTTAGGTTCAGAATGATTTTCGCGAAATTATTGCATATACAAATTTTCGCTTGCCTTATTCGGCACTGCTGCTTATTAGGAAACAAACTCAACAGTTCCACCCATGCCGGGGATCGAACCACGGACACCTATTATGCAGGCTGAGAGGGATGGCAACCAAGCCACCCAGACACAAAATATATTCACCACAACTGGCAACAACCTATGTCCTTTGCCATGTCGGATCCCGGCCTTGGGCCAGGCTCGTCTGGTCCTTGCCGGGTCAACCAGGCTGTTCCTGCTGCTGATCCGCAGACTCACATAGCACTTCATCTCATACCTCGAGATGGTCATAAGCCAAAATTACCAATAATGCCAAGGTAAGATAACAAATTTTTACAGCATCCTGTACGTGCAGCCAGGCGTTACAAAATATACCGGAAAAAACTGCAGCAGACAGCAGTGTTGCTGCTGAACGGCAGTCACTCAATTTTTTACAACGAATAATATGCTGCTCCAGCAGAGTAGCGTAGTATATTGAACGTTTCTAACAACTTCTTATACCAGTCCAGCAGACAGTAGAGTACCATTATAAAGCTTCTGTAGAGCCAAACGTTAAATAATAATAATAATAATAATAATAATAATAATAATAATAATAATAATAATAATAATAATAATCTTTATTTACTACAAGTACAAGGTATACAGTCGTAGTTGACACCAATGACATACTACTATATAGAAAGCCTCTTGTTATGCTGAGCATTTCCCGCAAATTAGGTCCTTGTCCCAGGATGCGACCCACACTAGTCGACTAACACCCAGGTACCCATTTTACTGGTGAGGAACATAGCCGGTGTAAAGAAACACGCCCAATGTTTCTACCCTCGCTGGGAATCGAACCCAGATCCTCGGCGTGTGAAGTGAGAGCTGAATTCAGCCACCAGGCCATAGGGCAACGTGGCCTGGTGCCACGATATCACATTAGTTGCATTTGTGTCCTTTTACCTAACATGATAAATAAGACACTCGTACAACAGATAGGTATTGTAGATAAATGATTCAGAGAACCGACAAGTTGATAAATTAGCCACATGTATAACACTTGGTATCTTTACTGAGGTACTAAAGTGTTGCGTGTCTAATTTATCAACAGTTAGGTATCTTTATTCCGAAACGTTTTGCCTACACAGCTGACTTCTTCCGTCGACTACAAGAGAGAGTTTCGGAATAAAGATACCTCACTGTAGTACATGTGACGAACTTATCAACCTGTCGGTGTTGTATATTATCATTCTTCAGTCGAGTACATAGGACGCAGCAGGTTGTACATAGGACGCAGCAGGTTGTACAGAGGACGCAGAAGGTTGTACATAGGACGCAGCAGGTTGTACAGAGGACGCAGCAGGTTGTACAGAGGACGCAGCAGGTTGTACAGAGGACGCAGCAGGTTGTACAGAGGACGCAGCAGGTTGTACAGAGGACGCAGCAGGTTGTACAGACGATATTGTTCCAGACTAAGAGACCAAATTCTCCTCCAGGCTGAGGGACTGACCATCTCAAAACTACGTCTTCAAGGCTGATGGACTGATTACATTATCTTTACATCTCTACTGCTTCTGTTGCCCCCTCTGTGCTCGACTGAAGAAGCTTACTGTGTGGGCGAAAAGTTTCATAATAGATAAATAACTGTTAGGTAAGACACACATGCAACAGTTAGGTATCTTTATTTCGAAACGTTTCGCCTACACAGTAGGCTTCTTCAGTCGACTGAAGAAGCCTACTGTGTAGGCGAAACGTTTCGAAATAAAGATACCTAACTGTTGCATATGTGTCTTACCTAACAATCTGTCGGTATTTTATACCATTTTAATGTTCAGATAAATAACTGTCGCACATGTGATTTGCTTATCAACTTATCGGTATTCCAAACTATTATTATAATCAGTATCATAAAATTTGTTCTACTAGTCTTTATTGTAAGTATTATTCATTACATAATCGATTTTTTTCAAATTGTCTTAGTAATTTTACTGACTTTTCTAGTGATCTGCATGACTAAATGCACTAAACCAGGGTACGGGTGGGTAAAGAACCCATGGCGAATGAATGGTAAAACTCCAGGCCAGTACGTAAGCCACTGGGCCAGCTGGCTACAATAAGATTCATCCACCTAGGTATATTTATACACCATAGGAAGGTTAGCATGGGCCACCACTGTGACCCATAGAGGAGGAGTTTGAGATAATCAGTCCCTCAGCTTGAAATCGATGTGTTCAGTCCATCACTCTTGTAGGAAGTACAGCACAGGGCCAGAGAGGTGACTTATATACTGTAGTCAGGTGAGTGGAAGCAGGAGGAGGCGGGATCACAGTAGAACCATCCACTAGTGTAAGTAGGTCTTTGTCCAAAGGTTGGACAAGTACAGAAGAATTCCTTGTATCAAGATCCCAACCTTTGGACGAAAACTTACTTACACTAGTGGATGGTCCCACTGTGACTCCGCCGCCTCCTGCTTCCACTCACCTGACTACAGTATATAAGTCACCTCTCTGGCCCTGTGCTGTACTTCCTACAAGAGTGATGGACTGAACACATCGATTCCAGGCTGAGGTACTGATTACCTCAAACTACTCCTCTCCTTATACCTTTCTGCTTTGTATGGGACTGATGAAGCCACTGTGTGGCGAAACTTTTCTTTAATAAAGGTTCCCATACGTAGTTTCGCCTACTGTGTAGGCGAAACGTTTCGGAATAAAGATACCTAACTGTTGTACATGTGCCTTGTCAACCTGTCGGTATCGTATATCATTTTAATATTCACTAACGTCTCTGACTGATAGTGTACAGGTTTCATGCAGAGTTAAATAACCCCTCATGTAAGCGATGGGCTTAAAACTCCATTAACCAACCAAGCAAAACAACACCACCACCATCCTTCACCAGCCTTGTCCACCTCAACGGTATTCTCCACGTATAATAATGTTGGTAAAATTACCGACAATGTGTTATGTTCTTTTACCTAACAGCATCCTCCATCTTAACTACAGATGTGCCTTAATAACACTCCCTGTGAAGCAGTGATGTAAACACGTCTGAGTGTGGACGCATGTTAACAAACCATACCACTGGTGGGGTTTGAACCCGCGGGTTCAAACCCCACCCGTGGTATGATTTGTTTGTAATCGTGTCATTACGATTTCGTGAGTCATGTTGACGCATGTTAACGTTTGTAACATAGCTAAAATCAAGTTGAAATACTTTAAAAGTGTAATGACAATTGTAGATGAATTGGCGGGAGAAGCTACGAAGGCCAGGTCTACTAAACAGTGGCACTTATGTTATTGGTACGCCAGGCGCCACTTAGATCAACTACACTCTAATAGTGTACAGTATCTACAAACTGATGAACAAACACGTGTACAACACTTGGGTATCTCATTTGTTTTATGGTACCTTTCAATGCATTGTAATTTTTAGCTGTATACATTACTATACACAACAGAGTACATTGAAACCTCGGTGCTCCAACGTACTGGATATCGAACAAACAGGAGTCCGAACAACTTTGTCCGAACGCGCTGACTTGTTTACAAATACAGTTGTCAAAAAAATTACAGATAAGCCCTGTTCCAAAAGTGCTTCGAAGTGACTTCTGGCACTGATCTAACTCTCAGAGACTTTTGGAAGAGTCGATTCAACATCCTCCAGGATGTGAGGCTGATAATTAAAGCCTGGGAAGTACTGTTTTGGACATCGAACTTTTCGCAGTTCAAACACCATCTAGGAACCAATTAAGTTCAAACACCGAGATTCCAATGTATTAATTTCCATAATGCCTCGAAATTCACTCGCCATGGCTTCAAACCCCATCCGTTCCGTGGTCTATTATAGTTTTTAGTTCATGAGTCGCCTACTACCCGAGAGCAAGACTGGAAAAAAAACCAGCTTACTCGGCATAATTAAGTCAAGAGTGTAAATATGGCGCTGAAATTCCACAGCAAATTAATCATATGATACACACTGGCATTACACAGGTAAATGGGATCAAATATTTGTGCTAATCAGGGGGTGAGTTACGACACGCTTGTAAGAGCCAGCGTCACTGCTACATTGGCTGCCATCTTATAGACTTTGACTCGTACAGATGAAGAATTAGACACATGTGCAACATCTGGGTATCTTTATTTTAAGACGTTTCGCCATTCAATGGCTTCATCAATACAAATTCAAGGACATAATGGGAAGATTAGAACTATATACAAAAGATGTAATCAGTCCCTGAGTCTTGGAGTTGGTGAAGAGTACCGTAGTCTTGAAGACTACGGTACTCTTCACCAACTCCAAGACTCAGGGACTGATTACCTTATCTTTCCCATTTATTTCTAAAGTCTTTCCATTATGTCCTTGAATTTGTATTGATAAAGTCATTGGATGGCGAAACGTCTTAAAATAAAGATACCCAGATGTTGCACATGTGTCTAATTCATCAGGCTTTGATCTTAAAAATATCAAGTTTTTCTGGTAACTTAACCTTAAATAATTAACAACTTATATTAAATAATCAACATTTTATAACTTAGTCAATGGAAATATACCGGCATACAATGTTGTTTGGCAACTTGCATATTAAAAGCAATTTATGCAGCTGAAATAACCCAGCGAGAAAGATGGAGCAAAATCAGGAGGATCTCCGTCTGTTTATGTGTGCTTGCCGTCAGCCATCTTGGAGCAGCGATGGCCGCTACAGTTATTTACTTGTCTCCTGGCAGTAACACACCGGGGTTTTACGGCTGCTAATATCAATAAAGGTTACAAAATGTGGCACGAGTAGGCAGTGCAGGGCGGCTGTCAGCTATAACCATGTGCTTATGAAGCTGAAGATACGTAATAATGGAAATCTGGCTGGCAACTTTATCTGTTAATATTTTTTTTCCTGTGTGTGTGTGTGTGTGAGAGAGAGAGAGAGAGAGAGAGAGAGAGAGAGAGAGAGAGAGAGAGAGAGAGAGAGAGAGAGAGAGAGAGAGAGAGAGAGAGAGAGAGAGAGAGAGAGAGAGAGAGAGAGAGAGAGATTATTATTATTATAATCAAAAAAGAAGCGCTAAGCCACAAGGGCTATACAGCAGAGAGAGAGAGAGAGAGAGAGAGAAGCAATGAATAATTTAAAATTTTGTCATTCAGTTGCTTCTCTGAGTCGACTTATTTGTTGAAAAGTTTTAAGAATGTTTAGAATACAGGCGTTGTGGGTTTTTTTAATGTACTCACAATTCCGCCTTTTTTTTCGAAGCTTTTTAATTTAATCTGATCTCGAATCCATATTTTTTTAGAGGGACCTTTACCCTTCAGTATCAGTTAAAATATACTGTATGACAGGTTGTTTTCCTCAATCATGGTGTCCTAACATTCCAACATTGTTTTCCTGTTACTCTGGTAAATGATCCATCAGGATGTCACTCCTCCACCTACGCTACACCAGCGCCAGATTACAGATACATCGCGTAAATGTACCTTATACATAACACACGTAAGTAATGTGTTTATTCACTGACTTGGTAATGAATTAGACCAGAGGTTCCAACTTGGGGTGCACACAACCCTAGTGGGTGTACACATTGCTAGTGGGTGCACACACCCCTAGTGGGTGCACATACCTCTAGTGGGTGCACATACCTCTAGTGGGTGCACATACCTCTAGTGGGTGCACACACCCCTAGTGGGTGCACATACCTCTAGTGGGTGCACACACCCCTAGTGGGTGCACATACCTCTAGTGGGTGCACACCCCTAGTGGGTGCACACACCTCTAGTGGGTGCACACCCCTAGTGGGTGCACACACCTCTAGTGGGTGCACACACCCCTAGTGGGTGCACACACCCCTAGTGGGTGCACATACCTCTAGTGGGTGCACATACCTCTAGTGGGTGCACATACCTCTAGTGGGTGCACATACCTCTAGTGGGTGCACACACCCCTAGTGGGTGCACATACATCTGGTGGGTACACACATCCCTAGTGAGTACACACACCCCTAGGGGGTGCGAGATGACATTTCAGGGGGTCCTAATGGAAAGCACAATTCCCTGTACTTCGCCAAAATCTTTTCTAAGTGCTCAATTTATATTTGCATTTTATGTACTAAATATGACATCACCTTTGTAAAGGATACAACATTAATCAAACATCTCCTAAGGGGGGGGGATGGAAACGGTTGGCAACCCCTAAATTAGACACAAGTGTTAGACAAGTGTCTAATACATGAGGAAATGGTATGGTGATACCGACAAGATGTGGAAAAAGACACTTATGTACAGTTCAGGACATTATTAAAGGAAACGTTTCGCCACAAGTGGCGTCTTCAGTCCTAATACTGAGAAGTCACTCGTGGCGGAACGTTTCCTTTAATAATGTCCTGAACTGTACATAAGTGTCTTTTTCCACTGTCTAATACATCATCCTGTCGGTTCTCCGCGCCATTTTTCTACATTCACTGCCTTAAATCTTTCCAGCGGGGAAGGAACTTTCTGGACAAAATGCTTTGCGTGTAAGTGACCTTTTCCACGTAAGAAACTTTAATATCAAATGTATCTTTTTGGAGAATAAATAATTAAATAAATCATTATTATTATTATTCCCGAAGGGAAATTTTTAATTAGTTGCCTGAACATTTTTTCTTCTATTTTTCGATTTAGTTCACTCCTCGAGAACTCCTCATCCGATCGAATTCAAATTTTAAACGCTTGCGTACGGTAACTAGAGCTCAGCTCCTAGGGGCAACTAGCATGTGCAGGTAGGCTTATAGAATACAAAGGGATACCTTTCTCGCACAGCGACCACGATACATCTAGTTACCATTTGAACAAAGAATAGAGGAACACTGCAGAAGGCCTACTGGCCCATACTAGGCAGGTCCTTCCTTAAACCAAAAGTATTCAGAGTATTCTCCCGTGAGAGCTAGCTAACACCTACGTAACTAATTTGTCTATGAAAGTTAAGACACATGTGCAACATCTGGATATCTTTATTGTAGACGTTTCGCCATCCAGTGGCTTTATCAATACAGATTCTAGGACATAATAGGAAGACAGTAGAACTATATACAAAAGATGAGGTAATCAGTCCCTCGGCCTTGGAGTTTAGTGTTCACAGCATCGTGGTGGAGGAGAGTCTGGAGCAAAGGCAAGAAGACTGGCGATTTTATAGGCGTCAGTGGATGGGACGGGCAGCAGACGAGGGCAGTCACTGGTAGGCGGGATTCCCCAGTGGAAGTAGGTCCTTCCCAAAGAGATGGGTTAGTTGCAGCAGCCGTGAAGGTCTGCTGCAACTAACCCATCTCTTTGGGAAGGACCTACTTCCACTGGGGAATCCCGCCTACCAGTGACTGCCCTCGTCTGCTGCCCGTCCCATCCACTGACGCCTATAAAATCGCCAGTCTTCTTGCCTTTGCTCCAGACTCTCCTCCACCACGATGCTGTGAACACTAAACTCCAAGGCCGAGGGACTGATTACCTCATCTTTTGTATATAGTTCTACTGTCTTCCTATTATGTCCTAGAATCTGTATTGATAAAGCCACTGGATGGCGAAACGTCTACAATAAAGATATCCAGATGTTGCACATGTGTCTTAACTTTCATATTGTCGGTATTTTATACCTTTCTTGCATAATTTGTCTATCAAAACGGGATATGCCACACTGCTGAGTGAGCAGTGTTATCCGGTGTGAGTGGACGGATAGGTTAGGTAAGGTAAGGTTTGTCTGGAAACAGGACAAGTGTTCCCTGACGCGGGTCTTCGTCATATGACCCGCCATAGGAGCTTTTGGTCATCTGACCGAGGCCTTCCGCTAGCTTACCCCTCCATCCCTTTAAAAATTAAGGTTATAACAATGAGTGGACGGATGGGCAAAGTCCCTTAACACCTGCTGTTGCTCACCTAGCAACACACCTGCCCAAGTAACAGGTAGAGAGGTGTGATGAATGGTTTGGAAAACCGACAAGTTGAAGAATTGAGACACATATGCAACACATGGGAATCTTTATTGAAAAAACGTTTCGCCACACAGTGGCTTCATCAGTCCAATACAAAGTAGAAATGGGTAAGGAGAGGAGAAGTTTGAGGTAATCAGGTATAGAGGTACCTGGGTGCTAGTCCGCTCTTGTGCTGGTGCATCCTAGTGAATACTACGAATGCAAATTTGCAAGAAAATTTTCAGAGATGCTGGAAGGATATTCTTGTTGCTGCCCGTATCACTCTCCACTCTTCCAGTGTTTAGCATTTTCCTTTCTTCCTCTCCCCCTCCCTCCCTCCCTTCCCCATCCTCCCCTTCCCTTCTTTCCTCTGCTCCTCGCACCTCTCATTACCACCACCACCACCTTCGCACCTTCTCTTTATCAGTCCTTTTCTTCCTATTTCCCTATTTTTCACTTTTATACTTCCATATTTCCTTATTTATTTTAATCTCATCTACCTTCTCCCATTTTTATCCGCCCTCTTTACCTTCCCTTCTTCCCTATCTTCTTTACCTTTCTCTCGTTTATCTTATCCCTCTATCCAATGCCATCTACCTTACACCTCGTCCTTCCCTCCCTCTAACATCCCACACCAGCCTCTCTTTACCCACTAAGAGTTAATATAACCACAATTTTCAACGGGGGTGGACAGGTAAGCCAGTGGAAGGCCTCGGTTGGATGACCAAAAGCTTCCAGCTGCGGGTCGTCATATGATTATGACCCGCGTCAGGGAGCACAAGTCCCGTTTCCTGACGAACCTTACCCAACCTAACCTCTAGCTACTGAACCCACAGTAGAATGTGTGACACAATTCTCGACGTCTTGCTGCTGCTAGTTTCACTACCCATAATACGTTCAATCATGCATCTGAAATACTGGGAAGACTTGCCGTCCCTTCAACTGCATTCATAACAACAGAAGAATGAAAAAACGCTGGAGGAAGCCTAGTGGTCCATACAAGGCAGGTCCTTATCAAAACTACCCCTTCTCAATTTGACTCCCGTACCCACGACACCATTCAAACCCAGTCCCTCCCACTCATACATTGTCCACTCTCTTTTTAAAGCTAATTGTATCTAGTAAATCCTGGAGGGATTGGTCCCAAACCTAAACACTTAAATCACTCCGTATGAAAAAAAGAGAGACTTGGCAGAGATGCAAAATACCTTCAATCATAAATAGGGGTGCAACGAGTACACAAAGAGAGAGACCTCTGAGTGTCAGAGGTCCCCGACTCTTCAACGCCCTTAATACGTGCATACGGGGGAATAACAAACCTATGACTGTCTTCAAGAAAAAAATTTGACAAGTTCCTCCCACCAGTTACTGACCAACCGGGCTGTAGTTCATACATTAGGTATACCAAAGGCAGCATTAACAGACTGGTTGATCAGGCCTGGTGTGCATCGGGCAGAGGGGGGCGTTGACCCCCGAGGCTTCCTTCAGGTATCGTTCAGGCTGAAAGACTTCATCACCTGACAGGAAGGGCTAAATTTTGTTCCCACAATGTAACTATCACATGTAATATTACTGTACGCTAACTGCCAAGCAAAAGGCGAGCAACAGTGAACACCAGGAAAATGTACAGTGGTCCCATGACCATCACACAATCCTGCTGTACCTCACAATACTTCCCACCATCTTGCACAACCTCACACACAATACTTCCCACCATCTTCCACAACCTCACACACAATACTTCCCACCATCTTGCACAACCTCACACACAATACTTCCCACCATCTTGCACAACCTCACACACAAAACTTCCCACCATCTTCCACAACCTCACACACAATACTTCTCACCATCTTGCACAACCTCACACACAATACTTCCCACCATCTTCCACAACCTCACACACAATACTTCCCACCATCTTGCACAACCTCACACACAATACTTTCTACCATCTTCCACAACCTCACACACAATACTTCCCACCATCTTGCACAACCTCACACACACTACTTCCCACCATCTTGCACAACCTCACACACACTACTTCCCACCATCTTGCACAACCTCACACACACAGTACTTCCCACCATCTTCCACAACCTCACACACAATACTTCTCACCATCTTGCACAACCTCACACACAATACTTCCCACCATCTTCCACAACCTCACACACAATACTTCCCACCATCTTGCACAACCTCACACACAATACTTCCCACCATCTTCCACAACCTCACACACAATACTTCCCACCATCTTGCACAACCTCACACACAATACTTTCCACCATCTTCCACAACCTCACACACAATACTTCCCACCATCTTGCACAACCTCACACACAATACTTCCCACCAACTTGCACAACCTCACACACACTACTTCCCACCATCTTGCACAACCTCACACACAATACTTCCCACCATCTTGCACAACCTCACACACACAACAGTTCCCACCATCTTGCACAACCTCACACACACTACTTCCCACCATCTTGCACAACCTCACACACACTACTTCCCACCATCTTGCACAACCTCACACACACAGTACTTCCCACCATCTTGCACAACCTCACACACACAATACTTCCCACCATCTTCCACAACCTCACACACAATACTTCCCACCATCTTGCACAACCTCACACACAATACTTCCCACCATCTTCCACAACCTCACACACAATACTTCCCACCATCTTGCACAACCTCACACACAATACTTCCCACCATCTTGCACAACCTCACACAATACTTCCCACCATCTTGCGCAACCTCACACACACTACTTCCCACCATCTTGCACAACCTCACACACACTACTTCTCACCATCTTGCACAACCTCACACACACTACTTCTCGCCATCTTGCACAACCTCACACACAATACTTCCCACCATCTTGCACAACCTCACACACAATACTTCCCACCATCTTGCACAACCTCACACACAATACTTCCCACCATCTTGCACAACCTTACACACAATACTTCCCACCATCATGCACAACCTCACACACAATACTTCCCACTATCTTGCACAACCTCACACAATACTTCCCACCATCTTGCACAACCTCACACACAATACTTCCCACCATCTTGCACAACCTCACACACAATACTTCCCACCATCTTGCACAACCTCACACACAATACTTCCCACCATCTTGCACAACCTCACACATAATACTTCCCACCATCTTGCACAACCTCACACACAATACTTCCCACCATCTTGCACAACCTCACACACAATACTTCCCACCATCTTGCACAACCTCACACATAATACTTCCCACCATCTTGCACAACCTCACACACAATACTTCCCACCATCTTGCACAACCTCACACACAATACTTCCCACCATCTTGCACAACCTCTCACACAATACTTCCCACCATCATGCACAACCTCACACACACACTACCCACCATCTTGCACAACCTCACACACAATACTTCCCACCATCTTGCACAACCTCACACACACTACCCACCATCTTGCATAACCTCACACACACTACTTCCCACCATCTTGCACAACCTCACACACACTACCCACCATCTTGCACAACCTCACACACACTACTTCCCACCATCTTGCACAACCTCACACACACTACTTCCCACCATCTTGCACAACCTCACACACACTACTTCCCACCATCTTGCACAACCTCACACACACACTACCCACCATCTTGCACAACCTCACACACACTACCTCCCACCATCTTGCACAACCTCACACACACTACCCACCATCTTGCACCTCACACACACTACTTCCCACCATCTTGCACAACCTCACACACACTACTTCCCACCATCTTGCACAACCTCACACACACACTTCCCACCGTCTTGCACAACCTCACACACACTACTTCCCACCATCTTGCACAACCTCACACACAATACTTCCCACCATCTTGCACAACCTCACACACAATACTTCCCACCATCTTGCACAACCTCACACACAATACTTCCCACCATCTTGCACAACCTCACACACACACTACTTCCCACTATCTTGCACAACCTCTCACACAATACTTCCCACCATCATGCACAACCTCACACACACACTTCCCACCATCTTGCACAACCTTACACACAATACTTCCCACCATCTTGCACAACCTCACACACACTACCCACCATCTTGCATAACCTCACACACACTACTTCCCACCATCTTGCACAACCTCACACACACTACCCACCATCTTGCACAACCTCACACACACTACTTCCCACCATCTTGCACAACCTCACACACACACTACCCACCATCTTGCACAACCTCACACACACTACCTCCCACCATCTTGCACAACCTCACACACACTACCCACCATCTTGCACAACCTCACACACAATACTTCCCACCATCTTGCACAACCTCTCACACACTTCCCACCATCTTTCACAACCTCACACACACACACTTCCCACCATCTTTCACAACCTCACACACAACACTTCCCACCATCTTGCACAACCTCACACACACTTCCCACCATCTTGCACAACCTCACACACACACTTCCCACCATCTTGCACAACCTCACACACACACTTCCCACCATCTTGCACAACCTCACACACACACTTCCCACCATCTTGCACAACCTCACACACACTTCCCACCATCTTGCACAACCTCACACACACACTTCCCACCATCTTGCACAACCTCACACACACACTTCCCACCATCTTGCACAACCTCACACACAATACTTCCCACCATCTTGCACAACCTCACACACACACTTCCCACCATCTTGCACAACCTCACACACAATACTTCCCACCATCTTGCACAACCTCACACACAACACTTCCCACCATCTTGCACAACCTCACACACACACTTCCCACCATCTTGCACAACCTCACACACACACTTCCCACCATCTTGCACAACCTCACACACACACTTCCCACCATCTTGCACAACCTCACACACACACTTCCCACCATCTTGCACAACCTCACACACACACTTCCCACCATCTTGCACAACCTCACACACAACACTTCCCACCATCTTGCACAACCTCACACACACTTCCCACCATCTTGCACAACCTCACACACACACTTCCCACCATCTTGCACAACCTCACACACAACACTTCCCACCATCTTGCACAACCTCACACACACTTCCCACCATCTTGCACAACCTCACACACACACTTCCCACCATCTTGCACAACCTCACACAACACTTCCCACCATCTTGCACAACCTCACACACACTTCCCACCATCTTGCACAACCTCACACACAACACTTCCCACCATCTTGCACAACCTCACACACACTTCCCACCATCTTGCACAACCTCACACACACACTTCCCACCATCTTGCACAACCTCACACACACACTTCCCACCATCTTGCACAACCTCACACACACACACTTCCCACCATCTTGCACAACCTCACACACACACTTCCCACCATCTTGCACAACCTCACACACACACTTCCCACCATCTTGCACAACCTCACACACACACACTTCCCACCATCTTGCACAACCTCACACACAACACTTCCCACCATCTTGCACAACCTCACACACACACTTCCCACCATCTTGCACAACCTCACACACACACTTCCCACCATCTTGCACAACCTCACACACACACACTTCCCACCATCTTGCACAACCTCACACACACACTTCCCACCATCTTGCACAACCTCACACACACACTTCCCACCATCTTGCACAACCTCACACACACACACTTCCCACCATCTTGCACAACCTCACACACACACTTCCCACCATCTTGCACAACCTCACACACACACTTCCCACCATCTTGCACAACCTCACACACACACACTTCCCACCATCTTGCACAACCTCACACACACACTTCCCACCATCTTGCACAACCTCACACACACACACTTCCCACCATCTTGCACAACCTCACACACACACTTCCCACCATCTTGCACAACCTCACACACACACTTCCCACCATCTTGCACAACCTCACACACACACTTCCCACCATCTTGCACAACCTCACACACACACTTCCCACCATCTTGCACAACCTCACACACACACACTTCCCACCATCTTGCACAACCTCACACACACACTTCCCACCATCTTGCACAACCTCACACACACACTTCCCACCATCTTGCACAACCTCACACACACACTTCCCACCATCTTGCACAACCTCACACACACACACTTCCCACCATCTTGCACAACCTCACACACAATACTTCCCACCATCTTGCACAACCTCACACACACACACTTCCCACCATCTTGCACAACCTCACACACACACACTTCCCACCATCTTGCACAACCTCACACACACAACACTTCCCACCATCTTGCACAACCTCACACACACACACTTCCCACCATCTTGCACAACCTCACACACACACACTTCCCACCATCTTGCACAACCTCACACACACACACTTCCCACCATCTTGCACAACCTCACACACACAACACTTCCCACCATCTTGCACAACCTCACACACACACACACTTCCCACCATCTTGCACAACCTCACACACAACACTTCCCACCATCTTGCACAACCTCACACACACACACTTCCCACCATCTTGCACAACCTCACACACACAACACTTCCCACCATCTTGCACAACCTCACACACACACTACCCACCATCTTGCACAACCTCACACACAATACTTCCCACCATCTTGCACAACCTCACACACAACACTTCCCACCATCTTGCACAACCTCACACACACACTACCCACCATCTTGCACAACCTCACACACACACTACCCACCATCTTGCACAACCTCACACACAACACTTCCCACCATCTTGCACAACCTCACACACACACTTCCCACCATCTTGCACAACCTCACACACAACACTTCCCACCATCTTGCACAACCTCACACACACACTTCCCACCATCTTGCACAACCTCACACACAACACTTCCCACCATCTTGCACAACCTCACACACACACTTCCCACCATCTTGCACAACCTCACACACAATACTTCCCACCATCTTGCACAACCTCACACACACACTACCCACCATCTTGCACAACCTCACACACAACACTTCCCACCATCTTGCACAACCTCACACACACACTTCCCACCATCTTGCACAACCTCACACACAACACTTCCCACCATCTTGCACAACCTCACACACACACTTCCCACCATCTTGCACAACCTCACACACAATACTTCCCACCATCTTGCACAACCTCACACACACACTACCCACCATCTTGCACAACCTCACACACACACACTTCCCACCATCTTGCACAACCTCACACACACACTTCCCACCATCTTGCACAACCTCACACACAACACTTCCCACCATCTTGCACAACCTCACACACACACTTCCCACCATCTTGCACAACCTCACACACACACTTCCCACCATCTTGCACAACCTCACACACAACACTTCCCACCATCTTGCACAACCTCACACACACACTTCCCACCATCTTGCACAACCTCACACACACTACTTCCCACCATCTTGCACAACCTCACACACAATACTTCCCACCATCTTGCACAACCTCACACACACTACTTCCCACCATCTTGCACAACCTCACACACACTACTTCCCACCATCTTGCACAACCTCACACACACAACACTTCCCACCATCTTCAAACTTTCTCTGGGTTTCACAGTAATATTCACAAATATATTTACCGTCTCCTCGCAACCACCAAACTGTAACTGTATATTTCTTCGACAATTTTTTTTATGGGCTTGTGTTAGGAAGGCTGTGTATGTGTGTGTGTGTGTGTGTGTGTGTGTGTGTGTGTGTGTATGTGTGTGTGTGTGTGTGTGTGTATGTGTGTGTGTGTGTGTGTGTGTGTGTGTGTGTGTGTGTGTGTGTGTGTGTACGGGAGTACAACTACCTGAGTTGGTTTTATCAAGACACGTAAGCAAACACTATAACATATTTATTAGAAAACGTTTCGGTCCTGGGACCTTGATCACGGTCCTTGATCAAGGTCCCAGGACCGAAACGTTTTCTAATAAATATATTATAGTGTTTGCTTACGTGTCTTTCTAAACCAACTTGTCGGTATTTATTACCAAGGTTTATACCAACTACCCGAGTACACCAGAGTACAGGTTAAGAAAATAACATGAGACTGGAGGAACACTGCAGTAGGCCTACTGGCCCAAATTAGGCAAGTCCTTCTCTAAATCAACCATTCTCTAATATAAACTGCATAACTGTGTTCTCAATTAAGATTTTGTGCAGCTTCAAATACGAGATAGATAAATACACAAGTGAGAGGGGTAGAATGTGTGTGGAACTTACATATGTAAGTTAATAGTCTTAATCAAGAACATAAGAATGTAGGAACACTGCAGAAGGCCTACTGGCCCATACGAGGCCAGTTTATTCCTTGGATAACACTGATAAAGGGTTGGACGAACTTTTTTGTTAGTGGGTTTGGGTTTGAGAAAGACGCGCCTAGTATGGGCCAGTAGGCCTACTTCAGTGTTCCTCCTTATGTTACTAAAAATGCTCCTGTTACCCTACCTTTTGAGATTAAATGTGTCTTGTCTTGTTCCTCTTACTGTGCTATCTCTCTCTCTTCTCTCATTGTAGTCTCTTCATCTTACTCGTCTTCTCCTCTGCTTCTTTCTCTTGCTATTTCCTGATTGGCTTCCACCAGTCTCCCCCAGTATCTGTGGCAAGGAAAAAAAAAACTCAAATTATCAAAACAAATCAAATTCTAATTCTATGTACAACAACAAGATAATTGACCCTGACACACATTACGTAATACAAAATTTTATCCTGACTCAACCACCACACAAACAAATTTCCTACATTTAAATAGGTGTTTTGAAGGTCATCTAGGTCAGTAGGTGGGAGGGAAGGAAGGGAGGGAGTTTGGGAGGGAAGGAAGGGAGGGAGGGAGGGAAGGAGGGGAAGGAACGGGTAGGGGTGAGGGAGGGAAGGAAGGGAGAGGGAAGGAACGGAGAAGAGAAAAGGAAGGCGAAGAAAAAAAAGGGGGAGGAGGGAAAATAAGGGGGAGGGAGGGAAAGAAGGGAAGGAAGAGGAAGGATGGGGGAGGGAGGGAAGGAAGGGGGGAGAAAAGGAAGAGCGAGGGACGGAAGGGGGAGAGTGAAAAGGGGGAGGGAGGGAAGGAAGGGGAGAGAGAAAAGGAAAAGGGAGGGAGAAAAGGAAAAGGGAGGGAGAAAAAGAAGGGGGAGGAGGGAAAATAGGAAGGAGGGAGGGAAAGAAGGGAAGAAAGGTGACGTGTACTTAGCTCGTGACGTGTACTTAGCTCAGTCGTGACGTGTACTTAGCTCAGTCGTGACGTGTACTTAGCTCAGTGGTGACGTGAACTTAGCTCAGTGGTGACGTGTACTTAGCTCAGTGGTGACGTGAACTTAGCTCTGTGAAGACCTGTTTGTGTGCTCTCTGTGAATCTGAACCAGGATGCCCTCTCTTGAGCAACTTTACCAGCAGCTGAGAGAAGAGCTCAGAGTTGCTAAGATGGAGATACGGCGATTAACGGAGGAGAACAAGAGGATTCGTAGTAATCCTCCTGTTGTGAGTCCCCAGGTTAAGAGGGGAGCTTGGTCAGTGGCCGGGCAACATGGAACCAAGCTGAAGATCAAGAAAACGGTTGGAGAGGCAGAAACAACGAGAAACCAGAAGACTACCGTGGAAACTTCCAACCCATTCTCGGTGCTACCTGACGAATGTGAGTGTTCTACTGGGAATGCCACAACGAGCACCAAAGAAGCATTGGCAGACGTGAGTAAGACATCCATAGAAACCCCAACGAAGACCATCGAGAATGTCTTGACGAATTCTACAAGTGGTGTAATGCTACCTGGTGAATGTGAGTCGACTACTCGGAGCATCACGACGGACGACGCCAAGGAAGGTAAAAACATTGTTGTTGTTGGGGATAGCCAGATTAGGTACATGGATAGGGCATTCTGCTTGAAGGATAGGAGTAGGAGGCAGAGAGAGTGTTTTCCTGGGGCTGGGATGAAGGATATTGTTAGCCGTCTGGGTGACATCATGAGAGGTAATGGGAGCAATCCTATTATCTGTCTCAGTGCTGGAGGCAACGATGTTGGCAGACGTAGGAGTGAGGACCTGATTAGCAGGTATAGGTCAGCAATAGAGATAATTAGGAGGAAGGGTGGGAAACCTGTCATATGTGGCATTTTGCCAAGGAGAGGAGTTGGAAATGAATGGTTGTCCAGAGCAATTGGTGTCAATTGCTGGCTGGACAAATACTGTAAGGAAAATGCGGTAACATTCATTGACAACTGGGACCTCTTCTATGGCAGAAATGACATGTATGCCAGAGATGGGGTTCACTTATCTAGGTGTGGGGTGGGAGCACTGGCCAACGCAGTGGAGGGAGCTGTTAGGTCTTTAAACTAGGAATAGTTAGTGGTATGGGTTTTTGCGGGAAAACTGTGAAGTCGCAGGGTAGTAATATGAGTACTAGGAGAACTAGTAATAGGCAAAATGAGGTGGATATTGGAAAGCCAGTGGCACTAATTGACAAGGACAGTAATAGGTTTAGTGGAATAACAGAAAGGAGCAGGAAGGGTAAAGAGAGAGGAGGGTCTTTAAATATTTATTACACAAATAGTCGCAGTGCTAGGAATAAGATGGACGAGTTGAGACTAGTTGCTAGTGCAGGTAACATAGATGTATTTGCCATTACTGAGACGTGGTTTAATTCAAAATGTCGGGACATGCCTGCAGAATGTCACATTCAGGGTTTTAAATTGTTCCAAGTAGATAGAAGTATCGGGAAGGGGGGTGGGGTGGTATTGTATGTCCGAGATCACTTGAACTGTTGCATAAAAACGGGTATTAAGTCTGAAGTAACACATACAGAGTCTGTTTGGATAGAATTTTCAGAGGGGCATGAAAAATTAATTTTAGGTGTGATATACCGTCCCCCAAATTTAGATAGGGACCAGGGGAGACTACTATGGGAGGAAATTGTTAGGGCCACAAGGCACGATAATGTAGTAATTCTAGGTGACTTTAACTTTAGTCATATTGATTGGAATTTCTTGACTGGGAATTTAGAATCATACGACTAATTAGAAGTAGTTCAGGATTGTTTTTTGAAGCAGTTTGTGACAGAACCTACAAGGGGTAATAACCTGCTTGACTTAGTTCTGGCAAACAATGAATCCCTTGTTAATAATTTAGAAGTTTCAGAGGAACTGGGTGCTAGCGACCACAAATCAATTGCATTTAGAATTGAATGGAAGTATGATAGTAGGGATAACTCAGTAACAGTCCCAGATTTTCGCTTAGCAGATTACGATGGGCTTAGAGAACACTTATCATCTGTTGACTGGGGTAACGAAGAGAGCTATCAATATGACAGTTTTCTTAACACAATACATGCTGCTCAAAGAACGTTTATCCCTTATAAAGAAATTAGATCAAATAGAAATGACCCAAAATGGATGAATAATAGGCTGAAATATCTACTAGGGCATAAGAAAGGAATTTATAGGCGTATCAAAAGAGGCGAGGGTCATCTTATGAATCAGTATATTGACATTAAGAGGGACATTAAAAAGGGGATAAGAAAAGCTAAAAGGGACTATGAAATTAAAGTTGCTAGGGATTCTAAAACTAACCCAAAAAGTTTTTTCCAGGTATATAGAACAAAAGTCAGAGATAAGATAGGTCCCCTTAAAAATAACTATGGGCATCTTACTGACAAAGAGAATTAAATGTGCTCGATTTTAAATAATTATTTTCTCTCGGTTTTTACACAGGAAGACACTAATAATATTCCGATAATTTTATTTTTACCGACTGAAGCAAAATAAGTCACCGGGTCCTGATGAGGTTTTTTCAAGGGTTCTTAGGAATGCAAAATGGAAGTCTGTGAACCATTAACTAATATTTTTAATTTATCTCTTCAAACAGGTGTAGTGTCTGATATGTGGAAGATGGCTAATGTAATTCCTATTTTTAAAACAGGGGACAAGTCGTTACCGTCAAATTACCGCCCAATAAGCCTGACCTCAATTGTAGGCAAATTACTAGAGTCAATTATAGATGAGATTATAAGAAGCCATCTCGATAAGCATACCTTGATTAATGATACTCAGCATGGATTCACAAGAGGCCGGTCTTGTCTAACTAATTTATTAACTTTCTTCAGTAAAGCTTTTGAGGCTGTTGACCACGATAAAGAATTTGATATTATTTACTTAGATTTTAGTAAGGCATTGATAGAGTTCCGCACCAAAGACTGCTGAAGAAAGTGGCAGCTCATGGCATTGGGGGAAGGGTGCTCTCGTGGATCGAATCATGGCTCACGGACAGGAAGCAGTGTCCATAAATGGGGTTAAATCCGAGTGGGGATCAGTAACAAGTGGCGTTCCACAGGGATCAGTCTTGGGCCCGTTGTTGTTTATAATATATATCAATGATCTTGATGAAGGAATTACTAGTGATATGAGCAAATTCGCCGATGACACGAAGATAGGTAGGATAATTGATTCAAACGTAGATGTTAGGGAACTTCAGGAGGATTTAAACAAACTCTATTCTTGGTCAGAAAAGTGGCAGATGCAGTTCAATGTAGATAAATGCAAGGTTCTGAAGCTAGGGAGTGTCCATAACCCTAGCACTTATAAGTTAAATAATGTAGAACTTAGCCATACAGATTGCGAAAAGGACTTGGGGGTTATGGTAAGCAGCAACCTTAAACCAAGACAGCAATGCCTAAGCGTACGTAATAAGGCAAACAGATTACTGGGATTTATATCAAGAAGTGTAAGCAACAGAAGTCCAGAGGTCATACTGCAGCTTTATACATCATTAGTAAGGCCTCACCTAGATTATGCAGCTCAATTCTGGTCTCCATATTACAGAATGGACATAAATTCGTTAGAAAACATTCAGCGTAGGATGACTAAATTAATACATAGCATTAGAAATCTTCCTTATGAAGAAAGATTGAAAACTCTTAAGTTACATTCACTTGTTAGACGAAGAATGAGGGGAGACCTGATCGAAGTGTATAAGTGGAAGATAGGTATTAATAAAGGGGATATTAACAAGGTCTTGAGGATATCTCTCCAAGAGAGAACCCGCAGTAATAGATTTAAATTAGATGAGTTTAGATTTAGAAAGGACATACGAAAGTATTGGTTTGGAAATAGGGTAGTTGATGAGTGGAACAGTCTTACTAGTTGGGTTATTGAGGCTAGGACTTTGGGTAGTTTCAAATTTAAGTTGGATAAGTACATGAGTGGGAGGGGTTGGATTTGAGTGGGACTTGCACATCAGAGCTTATTTCTTGGGTAGCATTGAAAATTGGGTTGGTCACATGTTTGTTAGTGGGATGAATTGTGAAGGACCTGCCTAGTATGGGCCAACAGGCCTCCTGCAGTGTTCCTCCTTTATGTTCTTATGTTCTTAAACTCAAGAAATTGCAACAAATGTCGAGTTGGTAGGGAGTTTTGTTCTGGTACTATGTGGCACAGCTTGTCTTGTCCTGGTATTAGCCAGCACAGCTTGTCTTGTCCTGGTACTAGCCAGCACAGCTTGTCTTGTCCTGGTACTAGCCAGCACAGCTTGTCTTGTCCTGGTACTAGCCAGCACAGCTTGTCTTGTCCTGGTACTAGCCAGCACAGCTTGTCTCGTCCTGGTACTAGCCAGCACAGCTTGTCTCGTCCTGGTACTAGCCAGCACAGCTTGTCTCGTCCTGGTACTAGCCAGCACAGCTTGTCTCGTCCTGGTACTAGCCAGCACAGCTTGTCTTGTCCTGGTACTAGCCAGCACAGCTTGTCTTGTCCTGGTACTAGCCAGCACAGCTTGTCTTGTCCTGGTACTAGCCAGCACAGCTTGTCTTGTCCTGGTACTAGCCAGCACAGCTTGTCTCGTCCTGGTACTAGCCAGCACAGCTTGTCTCGTCCTGGTACTAGCCAACACAGCTTGTCTTGTCTTGGTACTAGCCAGCACAGCTTTTGTCTTGGTACTAGCCAGCACAGCTTGTCTTGTCCTGGTACTAGCCAGCACAGCTTGTCTTGTCCTGGTAAGTCATCACAGCTTGTCTTGTCCTGGTACTAGCCAGCACAGCTTGCCTTGTAATAAAGTTGGTAGAATTACTTAACAGCTTGCCTTGTCCTGGTACTAGCCAGTACAGCTTGCCTTGTCCAGGTACTAGCCAGCACAGCTTGCCTTGTCCTGGTACTAGCCAGCACAGCTTGTCTTGTCCTGGTACTAGCCAGCACATCTTGCCTCGTCCTGGTACTAGCCAGCACAGCCTGTCTTGTCTTGGTACTAGCCAGCACAGCTTGTCGTGTCCTGGTACTAGCCAGCACAGTTTGTCTTGTCTTGATACTAGCCAGCACAGCTTGTCTTGTCCTGGTACTAGCCAGCACAGCTTGTCTTGGTACTAGCCAGCACAGCTTGTCTCGTCCTGGTACTAGCCAGCACAGCTTGCCTTGTCCAGGTACTAGCCAGCACAGCTTGCCTTGTCCAGGTACTAGCCAGCACAGCTTGCCTTGTCCAGGTACTAGCCAGCACAGCTTGTCTCGTCCTGGTACTAGCCAGCACAGCTTGCCTTGTCCTGGTACTAGCCAGCACAGTTTGTCTTGTCCTGGTACTAGCGAGCACAGCTTGTCTCGTCTTGGTACTAGCTAGCAGTTTGTATTGTCCTGGTACTAGCCAGCACAGTTTGTCTCGTCCTGGTACTAGCCAGCACAGCTTGCCTCGTCCTGGTACTAGCCAGCACAGCCTGTCTTGTCCTGGTACTAGCCAGCACAGTTTGTCCTGTCTTGGTACTAGCCAGCACAGCTTGTCTTGTCCTGGTACTAGCCAGCACAGCTTGCCTTGTCCTGGTACTAGCCAGCACAGCTTGCCTTGTCCTGGTACTAGCCAGCACAGCTTGTCTTGTCCTGGTACTAGCCAGCACAGCTTGTCTTGTCCTGGTACTAGCCAGCACAGCTTGTCTCGTCCTGGTACTAGCCAGCACAGCTTGTCTTGTCCTGGTACTAGCCAGCACAGCTTGTCTCGTCCTGGTACTAGCCAGCACAGCTTGTCTTGTCCTGGTACTAGCCAGCACAGCTTGTCTTATCCTGGTACTAGCCAGCACAGCTTGCCTTGTCCTGGTACTAGCCAGCACAGCTTGCTTGTCCTACTTTATATATGAAATGTACACAAAGTGACGTGGATTTTACAAAAAAAAAAAAAATGCAAGTTCAATATTTTAGAAGAAAACAGAGGAAGTCCATCTCTGACTTATTTACAAAAGAAATAACATTCACAAAAATATCGCGTTCATTGGTGAATTAAAGTTTCCAATGAAAAATAATGAAAGAGTAATTTTATAGCTACTGATGGGATCATTTTAACAGTCAAAAAATAAATGTTCAGTGAGTTAGATGTGAATGTTTTTCCTAGGATGAAAATTGAATGTTTGAAAGCGCTGATGTTGCCTACAGCAGAGAACATTTTCTATACTGAACCTTCTTCTATATTTGTGTTTTACTGACTTGTATTTAGGGAAGGTTCTCAGAGAGATGAGGATGTATATGTTACGCAGTGTGCTGCAGTAAAATTTATATAAGAAATAACGCTCCATAGGTCATTTTCCGGGTTTGTACTGAATCCGAACGCGTATTACTCCCGGCCAGAAGACGAGCAGATGAGAGGTATTTTTCGTTCAGGACCAGACGGGTGGTCACGGGGTGAAGAGAGCACTATATGGGTAGTCTACCAGGCAGAAGTGAAGACGGGGGTGTGTATGTCATGGAGCCTCCGTAATGATATATTTTAACTTATTAATAGCAGTGTGCTAGTGAACTGGAGTGTGGTGTTTTTTTGTAGTAGTTATAAGCTGTACGACGTTATTATTATATATATTTTTGTATAGGTAACTTGATCATTCCATATACTATAATAATTATCTGCACTCATGCTTCATTATTTAATACGAGTGCGTGCTGGCCTAAGGTTTCCTGTCTTTTTTTTCAGAGTAATTTTGATAAATTAGACTCATGTGCAACTCTTGGGTATCTTTATTGAGGAAACGTTTCGCCACACAGTGGCTTCATCAGTCCATACAAAGGAGAATCTTGAAGAATAGGAGGAGAATGAGGTAATCAGTCCCTCAACCTTGAGTCGATGTGGTCAGTCCATCAATCTTGAATAGAATACGGCATACGTGCTGAGAAGGAGCTTATAAACCGTTGGCGGGAGAGGTGAAGCAGTCAGAGGCAGTGTAACACTTATTCAATGTTGAAGTAGGTCGTGACCTACTTCAACATTGAATAAGTGTTACACTGCCTCTGACTGCTTCACCTCTCCTGCCAACGGTTTATAAGCTCCTTCTCAGCACGTATGCCGTATTCTATTCAAGATTGATGGACTGACCACATCGACTCAAGGTTGAGGGACTGATTACCTCATTCTCCTCCTATTCTTCAAGATTCTCCTTTGTATGGACTGATGAAGCCACTGTGTGGCGAAACGTTTCCTCAATAAAGATACCCAAGAGTTGCACATGTGTCTAATTTATCAACATGTCGGTTCTCTGAACCATTCATCTACAAACAGAGTAATTTTACAACACCTAGACAGCAGTGTGAGCAGCCTTGAGGAGCCAGGATCATTTTATTTACGTTAGGACATCAAAGTCGTAACAGTATATAACGACAAGTTCTCTCTCGGAGATCTTTGTATATAAACAGGTTTCCTCGTAGATATGTATATAGACTCTCGCACACACAGCTTGTATATAAACATCAGGTTCTCTCACAGATAAATTGTTGTTGTTGTATGAACAGAGAAGGTTCTCACACATATGTTGTTGTATGAACAGAGAAGGTTCTCACACAGATATGTTGTTGTATGAACAGAGAAGGTTCTCTCACAGATATGTTGTTGTATGAACAGAGAAGGTTCTCTCACAGATATGTTGTTGTATGAACAGAGAAGGTTCTCACACAGATATGTTGTTGTATGAACAGAGAAAGTTCTCACACAGATATGTTGTTGTATGAACAGAGAAGGTTCTCTCACAGATATGTTGTTGTATGAACAGAGAAGGTTCTCACACAGATATGTTGTTGTATGAACAGAGAAGGTTCTCACACAGATATGTTGCTGTATGAACAGAGAAGGTTCTCTCACAGATATGTTGTTGTATGAACAGAGAAGGTTCTCTCACAGATATGTTGTTGTATGAACAGAGAAGGTTCTCTCACAGATATGTTGTTGTATGAACAGAGAAGGTTCTCTCACAGATATGTTGTTGTATGAACAGAGAAGGTTCTCTCACAGATATGTTGTTGTATGAACAGAGAAGGTTCTCTCACAGATATGTTGTTGTATGAACAGAGAAGGTTCTCTCACAGATATGTTGTTGTATGAACAGAGAAGGTTCTCTCACAGATATGTTGTTGTATGAACAGAGAAGGTTCTCTCACAGATATGTTGTTGTATGAACAGAGAAGGTTCTCACACAGATATGTTGTTGTATGAACAGAGAAGGTTCTCTCACAGATATGTTGTTGTATGAACAGAGAAGGTTCTCTCACAGATATGTTGTTGTATGAACAGAGAAGGTTCTCACACAGATATGTTGTTGTATGAACAGAGAAGGTTCTCTCACAGATATGTTGTTGTATGAACAGAGAAGGTTCTCTCACAGATATGTTGTTGTATGAACAGAGAAGGTTCTCTCACAGATATGTTGTTGTATGAACAGAGAAGGTTCTCACACAGATATGTTGTTGTATGAACAGAGAAAGTTCTCACACAGATATGTTGTTGTATGAACAGAGAAGGTTCTCTCACAGATATGTTGTTGTATGAACAGAGAAGGTTCTCACACAGATATGTTGTTGTATGAACAGAGAAGGTTCTCACACAGATATGTTGCTGTATGAACAGAGAAGGTTCTCTCACAGATATGTTGTTGTATGAACAGAGAAGGTTCTCTCACAGATATGTTGTTGTATGAACAGAGAAGGTTCTCTCACAGATATGTTGTTGTATGAACAGAGAAGGTTCTCTCACAGATATGTTGTTGTATGAACAGAGAAGGTTCTCTCACAGATATGTTGTTGTATGAACAGAGAAGGTTCTCTCACAGATATGTTGTTGTATGAACAGAGAAGGTTCTCTCACAGATATGTTGTTGTATGAACAGAGAAGGTTCTCTCACAGATATGTTGTTGTATGAACAGAGAAGGTTCTCTCACAGATATGTTGTTGTATGAACAGAGAAGGTTCTCACACAGATATGTTGTTGTATGAACAGAGAAGGTTCTCTCACAGATATGTTGTTGTATGAACAGAGAAGGTTCTCTCACAGATATGTTGTTGTATGAACAGAGAAGGTTCTCACACAGATATGTTGTTGTATGAACAGAGAAGGTTTTCTCACAGATATGTTGTTGTATGAACAGAGAAGGTTTTCTCACAGAGTTATGTCGTTGTTAAACCAGCAAGGTAATTCAAGTCTGATGTTACAACACTGCATTCTTGGACACACACACACACGCAGTGTAACGACATTCCTTACTGACATTTCGCCCACGTAGTGAGGCTTTTGCAAATCGGCTTTAAAAAAAAAGGCAATTGCGTGGGCGAAACGTTGTCAACGAAGGATCTCTTCACACTGCATCTATGCCTCTCGTTTTTAGACAGACCTGTGTCAAAATATCTAAGTTACTCTGGTTTTTCCTTTTCAATTTGATAAACCTTTGATGAGTTCAGAGTTTTTTTTTCCAACTCCCGGAGCCCGGCCATGATCCAGGCTCGTCTGGCGCTTGCCTAGTCAACCAGGCTGCTGCTCCTCCTGGTGGGCCATCACAGCCTAGTTGATCTGGCACGGTTTTAAGGATTCTGAACCCACCAAGGAAGAAAATTTGCATGACTTGCTGGCGGCAGCGTCAGCAGACCTCTGACTACAGTACAAACTATATCCATGTCTTCCAACACACCTCTGTCTTCGTGTGTCAGACAGTAAGTGGTAGATCTTCGTGTGTCAGACAGTAAGTGGTAGATCTTTGTGTGTCAGACAGTAAGTGGTAGATCTTTGTGTGTCAGACAGTAAGTGGTAGATCTTCGTGTGTCAGACAGTAAGTGGTATATCTTTGTGTGTCAGACAGTAAGTGGTAGATCTTTGTGTGTCAGACAGTAAGTGGTAGATCTTCGTGTGTCAGACAGTAAGTGGTAGATCTTCGTGTGTCAGACAGTAAGTGGTATATCTTTGTGTGTCAGACAGTAAGTGGTAGATCTTTGTGTGCCAGACAGTAAGTGGTAGATCTTTGTGTGTCAGACAGTAAGTGGTAGATCTTTGTGTGTCAGACAGTAAGTGGTAGATCTTCGTGTGTCAGACAGTAAGTGGTAGATCTTTGTGTGTCAGACAGTAAGTGGTAGATCTTTGTGTGTCAGACAGTAAGTGGTAGATCTTCGTGTGTCAGACAGTAAGTGGTAGATCTTCGTGTGTCAGACAGTAAGTGGTAGATCTTCGTGTGTCAGACAGTAAGTGGTAGATCTTTGTGTGTCAGACAGTAAGTGGTAGATCTTCGTGTGTCAGACAGTAAGTGGTAGATCTTCGTGTGTCAGACAGTAAGTGGTAGATCTTCGTGTGTCAGACAGTAAGTGGTAGATCTTCGTGTGTCAGACAGTAAGTGGTAGATCTTTGTGTGCCAGACAGTAAGTGGTAGATCTTTGTGTGTCAGACAGTAAGTGGTAGATCTTTGTGTGTCAGACAGTAAGTGGTAGATCTTCGTGTGTCAGACAGTAAGTGGTAGATCTTTGTGTGTCAGACAGTAAGTGGTAGATCTTTGTGTGTCAGACAGTAAGTGGTAGATCTTCGTGTGTCAGACAGTAAGTGGTAGATCTTCGTGTGTCAGACAGTAAGTGGTAGATCTTCGTGTGTCAGACAGTAAGTGGTAGATCTTTGTGTGTCAGACAGTAAGTGGTAGATCTTTGTGTGTCAGACAGTAAGTGGTAGATCTTCGTGTGTCAGACAGTAAGTGGTAGATCTTCGTGTGTCAGACAGTAAGTGGTAGATCTTCGTGTGTCAGACAGTAAGTGGTAGATCTTTGTGTGTCAGACAGTAAGTGGTAGATCTTCGTGTGTCAGACAGTAAGTGGTAGATCTTCGTGTGTCAGACAGTAAGTGGTAGATCTTCGTGTGTCAGACAGTAAGTGGTATATCTTTGTGTGTCAGACAGTAAGTGGTAGATCTTCGTGTGTCAGACAGTAAGTGGTAGATCTTTGTGTGTCAGACAGTAAGTGGTAGATCTTCGTGTGTCAGACAGTAAGTGGTAGATCTTTGTGTGTCAGACAGTAAGTGGTAGATCTTCGTGTGTCAGACAGTAAGTGGTAGATCTTCGTGTGTCAGACAGTAAGTGGTAGATCTTCGTGTGTTAGACAGTAAGTGATAGATCTTCGTGTGTCAGACAGTAAGTGGTAGATCTTCGTGTGTCAGACAGTAAGTGGTAGATCTTTGTGTGTCAGACAGTAAGTGGTAGATCTTCGTGTGTCAGACAGTAAGTGGTAGATCTTCGTGTGTCAGACAGTAAGTGGTAGATCTTCGTGTGTCAGACAGTAAGTGGCAGATCTTCGTGTGTCAGACAGTAAGTGGTAGATCTTCGTGTGTCAGACAGTAAGTGGTAGATCTTCAAGCATCAGACAACAAGTATTTGATCCACTACAAGTGTCTGACAGCAACTTCCGGTATGGTTTAGCAACCTATTCCTAATACCCCAAATTTAAGTCACGAGCACCATCAGCCTGTCAGATCAATCTACTACCCAGGAGACCTGGTCGGGGGTCGGGCCACGGGGGGCGGTGACCCCCTGGAATAAACTACAGGAATCTCAGAAGTCATGGCAACCTTACTAAAAAATAATGCCAAAAAGTACAGGGTTCTGGGGTGTTCGGTAAAGCCGCTCAAACCTCGCCACCACGGTGGTAAGTTGACCCAGTGATGGATGGGAGGGAAGGAAGATGGAGAGGCAGGGAGGGAAGATGGTGGAGAAGGAGGGAAGATGGTGGAGAGGGAAGATGGGGAGAGGGAAGGAAGATGGTGGAGAGGGAGGGAGGGAAGATGGTGGAGAGGGAAGGAGGAAAGATGGGGAGAGGGAGGGTAGATGGTGGAGAGGGAAGGAGGAAAGATGGGGAGAGGGAGGGTAGATGGTGGAGAGGGAGGGAGGGAGGGAGGTAAGATGGTGGAGAGGGAAGGAGGGAAGATGGGGAGAGGGAGGGAAGATGGTGGAGAGGGAGGGAGGGAAGATGGTGGTGAGGGAAGATGGGGAGAGGGAGGGAAGATGGTGGAGAGGGAGGGAAGATGGTGGAGAGGGAGGGAGGGAAGATGGTGGAGAGGGAAGGAAGGGAAGATGGTGGAGAGGGAAGGAAGGGAAGATGGTGTGATGGAAAGAAGGGAAGATGGTGGAGAGGGAAGGATGGAAGGGATGTTGGTGGTTAGGGATGGAAGGGAAGATGGTGGAGAGGGAAGGAAGGGAAGATGGTGGAGGGGGAAGGAAGGGAAGATGGTGGAGAGGGAAGGAAGGGAAGATGGTGGAGAGGGAAGGAAGGGAAGATGGTGGAGAGGGAAGGAAGGGAAGATGGTGGAGAGTGAAGGAAGGGAAGATGGTGGAGAGTGAAGGAAGGGAAGATGGTGGAGAGTGAAGGAAGGGAAGATGGTGGAGAGTGAAGGAAGGGAAGATGGTGGAGAGGGAAGGAAGGGAAGATGGTGGAGAGGGAAGGAAGGGAAGATGGTGGAGATGGAGGGAAGATGGTGGAGATGGAGGGAAGATGGTGGAGAGGGAAGGAAGATGGTGGAGAGGGAAGGAAGGGAAGATGGTGAAAAGGGAAGGAAGGGAAGATGGTGGAGAAGGAAGGAAGGGAAGATGGTGGAGAGGGAAGGAAGGGAAGATGGTGGAGAGGGAAGGAAGGGAAGATGGTGGAGAGGGAAGAAAGGAAAAATGGTGAAGAGGGAAGAAAGGGAAAATGGTGAAGAGGGAAGAAAGGGAAAATGGTGGAGAGGGAAGAAAGGGAAAATGGTGGAGAGGGAAGAAAGGGAAAATGGTGGAGAGGGAAGAAAGGGAAAATGGTGAAGAGGGAAGAAAGGGAAAATGGTGGAGAGGGAAGAAAGGGAAAATGGTGGAGAGGGAAGAAAGGGAAAATGGTGAAGAGGGAAGGAAGGGAAAATGGTGAAGAGGGAAGAAAGGGAAAATGGTGGAGAGGGAAGAAAGGGAAAATGGTGAAGAGGGAAGAAAGGGAAAATGGTGAAGAGGGAAGAAAGGGAAAATGGTGGAGAGGGAAGGAAGGGAAAATGGTGGAGAGGGAAGAAAGGGAAAATGGTGGAGAGGGAAGGAAGATGGTGAAGAGGGAAGGGAAGATGGTGAAGAGGGAAGGAAGATGGTGAAGAGGGAAGGAAGGGAAGATGGTGAAGAGGGAAGGAAGATGGTGAAGAGGGAAGGGAAGATGGTGAAGAGGGAAGGAAGGGAAGATGGTGAAGAGGGAAGGAAGATGGTGAAGAGGGAAGGAAGATGGTGAAGAGGGAAGGAAGGAAAGATGAAGAGGGAAGGAAAAAATAAAAAGTGAAGGATCGTAGAAAGGGAAGGGAGGAGAAGAGGGGAAAAGGAGATTGGTGGGGGGAAGATGAGAAGGGAGGTAAGGAACTGAAGGGAAGGGAGGGAAGGTAAGGGAGGCAGGGAGGACACAAAGGCCAGATTGCCTCCATAAAAAAGTTAGTGTATTTTCCTCCCTGACTTTCATTGTCCTCAGCTGGACCTGAGGATTCTCTCTCTCTCTCTCTCTCTCTCTCTCTCTCTCTCTCTCTCTCTCTCTCTCTCTCTCTCTCTCTCTCTCTCTCTCTCTCTCTCTCTCTGTTGGTTTTCTTAAGCATTTCGTGCGTTCCAAAGAATCTGAGTTACCCTTCCCCTTCCTAGGATCAAACCTGATTGCCTTCCTTTGTCAGGTGCTGTAGGTCCTCCCCCCCTTCCATCCCTCTCACACTGCCAACAGCAACAGCCTCGTTGACCCAGGCAAGGAAAAGGGAGGCCTGGCTCCAGGCAGGTCCGCTGAGTAGATAAAAATATTAGCAGCAAGTCACAGGTAACTCACAGGTTAGGTAAGACTGGTCAAGGGACTGGTCTTATTCATACCATGACCTGTTACTGTAATGTTGGGTCATAAGACCCGGGTCTTCTTGACTTGTCACTGTAGTGTTGGGTCATACGACAGTCTGGAGAAGAGCATTGTTCCATAGTATGAAACAATATACTATGGAACAATACTCTTCTCCAGACTGAGGGACTGACCACCTCTAAACTTTAAGGGTGATGGACTGATTACATCGTCTTCAAGTATCTTCTGCTTCTATCAACGTTTCTGTACTCGACTGAAGAAGCCTACTGTGTAGGCGAAACGTTTCATAATAAAGATACCTAACTGTTGCATATGTGTCTTACCTAACAACCTGTCGGTATTTTATACCATTTTAATTTGTCACTGTAGTGTTGGGTCATACGACAGAGGTCAGGAAAACCTGTCATATGATCTTTATTCAACACTTCGTCCCCTATCTGTCACTCCAGTATATTACAATGCCTGAATAATGCTTTTGGGGGTCAACGCCCCCGCGAGCCGATCCCAGACCAAGCTTGATTAACCAGTGTATACATTTGAGACTAGACCCTTATAGTATTTTCCACATACATTATTAGGAACATAAACATGCATCTCCGCTCTGAGGCGATTACATTAGGGATACCTACAGTAGATTACTTCGAACAGACAAGTGTAGCGTAATTTTGATGTAAAGGAGACAAACGAGTTTCCCTAAAACTTCCCCGAGGTCTCTGCAGGCAACCTGGTAATTATAAAAACACAAACTTACTCCAAATTATCGAAGCCGTGGGTAAATGATTAAAATGTTTCCCCACTATTTTCCTAATTACTGCTGTTGCTAGAGTATAAATAAACATGGATGTGTGTGTGTGCTTCTGTGTAATGAATAATATAGCAGCAGGTATTACAATGTTGTAGCAGAAGAGTTGTCAAGGTGGCAGCACCCACCTACACTCTCTACATACATGAAACACTCACAATATTGTTTTGTAATTATTGATATCTTAAAAACCCAAGTCAACACCACATTCCCGTCCTTCAACACTCTCCCTCTCCCTCTTCCACCCTCCCTCCCTCCCTCCCTCTCTCTCTCTCTCTCTCTCTCTCTCTCTCTACACCGGCAACAATCAACACAAAAGAGGTGAACACGAGTTTTTGAAGCACTTAAAGTACCTAAACCTCCAACAAATTTCATATACCTGTGAAAAACCACCACCTTTGATATGCCTTTGACGGGTATCACAAGTTTTTCTGCTCCCGCAGCCTGGCCCCTGTACTAGGCTCGTCTGGTGCTTGCCTGGTCAACCAGGCTGTTGCTACTGGTAGCCCACTGACGAAAATATTCATCACATACTGTTTGATCTGGCACCTGGTGAAGATACTTCTCCAATTTCCTCTTCAAGACTTCTACACTTGTTCCTGCAGTGTTTCTGATATCTTCTGGTAAGATGTTGAAGAGTCTGGGACCACGGATGTTGATACAGTGTTCTCTTATTGTGCCCAAGGCGCCCTTCCTTTTCACTGGGTTTATTGTACATTTTTCCCATATCACTCACTCCAGTATGTTGCTATGGCAGTGTGTAAATTTGAGACCAGATCCTCTAGTACCTGCCACCATAGTTACTGCACTACCAATGCCATTGTTCCACCACCATAGTTACTGCACTACCAATGCCACTGTTCCACCACCGTAGTTACTGCACTACCAATGCCATTGTTCCACCACCATAGTTACTGCACTACCAATGCCATTGTTCCACCACCATAGTTACTGCACTACCAATGCCATTGTTCCACCACCATAGTTACTGCACTACCAATGCCATTGTTCCATCACCATAGTTACTGCACTACCAATGCCATTGTTCCACCACCATAGTTACTGCACTACCAATGCCATTGTTCCACCACCATAGTTACTGCACTACCAATGCCATTGTTCCACCACCATAGTTACTGCACTACCAATGCCATTGTTCCACCACCATAGTTACTGCACTACCAATGCCATTGTTCCACCACCATAGTTACTGCACTACCAATGCCATTGTTCCACCACCATAGTTACTGCACTACCAATGCCATTGTTCCACCACCATAGTTACTGCACTACCAATGCCATTGTTCCACCACCATAGTTACTGCACTACCAATGCCATTGTTCCACCACCATAGTTACTGCACTACCAATGCCATTGTTCCACCACCATAGTTACTGCACTACCAATGCCATTGTTCCACCACCATAGTTACTGCACTACCAATGCCATTGTTCCACCACCATAGTTACTGCACTACCAATGCCATTGTTCCACCACCATAGTTACTGCACTACCAATGCCATTGTTCCACCACCATAGTTACTGCACTACCAATGCCATTGTTCCACCACCATAGTTACTGCACTACCAATGCCATTGTTCCACCACCATAGTTACTGCACTACCAATGCCATTGTTCCACCACCATAGTTACTGCACTACCAATGCCATTGTTCCACCACCATAGTTACTGCACTACCAATGCCATTGTTCCACCACCATAGTTACTGCACTACCAATGCCATTGTTCCACCACCATAGTTACTGCACTACCAATGCCACTGTTCCACCACCATAGTTACTGCACTACCAATGCCATTGTTCCACCACCATAGTTACTGCACTACCAATGCCACTGTTCCACCACCATAGTTACAGTTACTGCACTACCAATGCCATTGTTCCACCACCATAGTTACAGTTACTGCACTACCAATGCCATTGTTCCACCACCATAGTTACAGTTACTGCACTACCAATGCCATTGTTCCACCACCATAGTTACTGCACTACCAATGCCATTGTTCCACCACCATAGTTACTGCACTACCAATGCCACTGTTCCACCACCATAGTTACTGCACTACCAATGCCATTGTTCCACCACCATAGTTACTGCACTACCAATGCCACTGTTCCACCACCATAGTTACAGTTACTGCACTACCAATGCCATTGTTCCACCACCACAGTTACTGCACTACCAATACCAATACCAGATAAGTTTAGATTTAGAAAGGACATAGGAAAGTATTGGTTTGGAAATAGGGTAGTTGATGAGTGGAACAGTCTACCTAGTTGGGTTATTGAGGCTGGGACTTTGGGAAGTTTCAAATTTAGGTTGGATAAGTACATGAGTGGGAGGGGTTGGATTTGAGTGGGACTTGCACATCGGAGCTTGTTTCTTGGGTGGCATTGAAAATTGGGTTGGTCAAATGTTTGTTAGTGGGATGAATTGTAAAGGACCTGCCTAGTATGGGCCAACAGGCCTGCTGCAGTGTTCCTCCTTTCTTATGTTTATGTTAATGCCATTGTTCCACCACCATAGTTACGGCACTACCAATGCCACTGTTCCACCACCATAGTTACTGCACTACCAATGCCATTGTTCCACCACCACAATTACTGGACCACCATCACCAGTCAATGCACCACCATCATCATCACTACCACAGCCACTGCACCACTACCATCACCGCATCACTACCACCACTGTACCACTACCACTACTGCATCACTACCACCACTGTACCACTACCACCACTGTACCACTACCACCACTGTACCACTATATCACTACCACCACTGCATCACTACCACCACTGCATCACTACCACCACTGCATCACTACCACCACTGTACCACTACCACTGTACCACTATATCACTACCACCACTGCATCACTACCACTGCATCACTACCACCACTATATCACTACCACAACTGCATCACTACCACCACTGCATCACTACCACCACTGCATCACTACCACCACTGTACCACTATATCACTACCACCACTGCATCACTACCACTGCATCACTACCACCACTGCATCACTACCACCACTGTACCACTACCACCACTATATCGCTACCACCACTGCATCACTACCACCACTGTACCACTACCACCACTGTACCACTACCACCAATATCACTACCACCACGGTACCACTACCACCACTGCATCACTACCACCACTGTACCACTACCACCACTATATCACTACCACCACTGCATCACTACCACCACTGCATCACTACCACCACTGTACCACTACCACCACTATATCACTACCACCACTGTACCACTACCACCACTGTACCACTACCACCACTGTACAATTACCACCACTGTACCACTACCACCACTGCATCACTACCACCACTGCATCACTACCACCACTGTACCACTACCACCACTGTACCACTACCACCACTGCATCACTACCACCACTGTACCACTACCACCACTGCATCACTACCACCACTGTACCACTACCACCACTGCATCACTACCACCACTATATCACTACCACCACTATATCACTACCACCACTGTACCACTACCATCACTGTACCACTACCACCACTGTACCACTACCACCACTGTACCACTACCACCACTGTACCACTACCACCACTGTAACACTACCACCACTGCATCACTACCACCACTGCATCACTACCACCACTGTACCACTACCACCACTATATCACTACCACCACTGCATCACTACCACCACTGTACCATACCAACACTATATCACGACCACCACTGCATCACTACCACCACTGTACCACTACCACCACTATCACTACCACCACTGTACCACTACCACCACTGCATCACTACCACCACTGTACCACTACCACCACTATATCACTACCACCATTGCATCACTACCACCACTGCATCACTACCACCACTGCATCACTACCACCACTGCATCACTACCACCACTGTACCACTACCACCACTATATCACTACCACCACTGCATCACTACCACCACTGCATCACTACCACCACTGTACCACTATATCACTACCACCACTGCATCACTACCACTGCATCACTACCACCACTGCATCACTACCACCACTGCATCACTACCACCACTGTACCACTACCACCACTGCATCACTACCACCACTGCATCACTACCACCACTGCATCACTACCACCACTGCATCACTACCACCACTGCATCACTACCACCACTGTACCACTACCACCACTATCACTACCACCACTGCATCACTACCACCACTGCATCACTACCACCACTGTACCACTACCACCACTATCACTACCACCACTGTACCACTACCACCACTGCATCACTACCACCACTGTACCACTACCACCACTATATCACTACCACCATTGCATCACTACCACCACTGCATCACTACCACCACTGCATCACTACCACCACTGCATCACTACCACCACTGTACCACTACCACCACTATATCACTACCACCACTGCATCACTACCACCACTGCATCACTACCACCACTGTACCACTATATCACTACCACCACTGCATCACTACCACTGCATCACTACCACCACTGCATCACTACCACCACTGTACCACTACCACCACTGCATCACTACCACCACTGCATCACTACCACCACTGCATCACTACCACCACTGCATCACTACCACCACTGCATCACTACCACCACTGCATCACTACCACCACTGTACCACTACCACCACTATCACTACCACCACTGCATCACTACCACCACTGCATCACTACCACCACTGTACCACTACCACCACTATATCACTACCACCACTGTACCACTACCACCACTGCATCACTACCACCACTGCATCACTACCACCACTGCATCACTACCACCACTGTACCACTACCACCACTGTACCACTACCACCACTGCATCACTACCACCACTGTACCACTACCACCACTATATCACTACCACCACGGCATCACTACCGCCACTGTACCACTACCACCACTGCATCACTACCACCACTGTACCACTACCACCACTGCACCACTACCACCACTGTACCACTACCACCACTGCATCACTACCACCACTATATCACTACCACCACTGCATCACTACCACCACTGTACCACTACCACCACTGCATCACTACCACCACTGCATCACTACCACCACTATATCACTACCACCACTGTACCACTACCACCACTGTACCACTACCACCACTGCATCACTACCACCACTGCATGACTACCACCACTGCATCACTACCACCACTGTACCACTACCACCACTGTACCACTACCACCACTGTACCACTACCACCACTGTACCACTACCACCACTGTACCACTACCACCACTGCATCACTACCACCACTGTACCACTACCACCACTGCATCACTACCACCACTGCATCACTACCACCACTGTACCACTACCACCACTGCATCACTACCACCACTGTACCACCACTGCATCACTACCACCACTGTACCACTACCACCACTGCATCACTACCACCACTGTACCACTACCACCACTGTACCACTACCACCACTGTACCACTACCACCACTGTACCACTACCACCACTGCATCACTACCACCACTGCATCACTACCACCACTGCATCACTACCACCACTGCATCACTACCACCACTGCATCACTACCACCACTGTACCACTACCACCACTGCATCACTACCACCACTGTACCACTACCACCACTGTACCACTACCACCACTGTACCACTACCACCACTAACACCACTGCATCACTACCACCACTGTACCACTACCACCACTGTACCACTACCACCACTGTACCACTAACACCACTGCATCACTACCACCACTGTACCACTAACACCACTGTACCACTACCACCACTGTACCACTACCACCACTGTACCACTAACACCACTGCATCACTACCACCACTATATCACTACCACCACTGCATCACTACCACCACTGTACCACTACCACCACTATATCACTACCACCACTGTACCATACCAACACTATATCACTACCACCACTGTACCATACCAACACTATATCACTACCACCACTGTACCACTACCACCACTGCATCACTACCACCACTGTACCACTACCACCACTGCATCACTACCACCACTGTACCACTACCACCACTGCATCACTACCACCACTATATCACTACCACCACTGCATCACTACCACCACTGTACCACTACCAACACTATATCACTACCACCACTGTACCATACCAACACTATATCACTACCACCACTGCATCACTACCACCACTGTACCACTACCACCACTGCATCACTACCACCACTGTACCACTACCACCACTGCATCACTACCACCACTATATCACTACCACCACTGCATCACTACCACCACTGTACCACTACCAACACTATATCACTACCACCACTGTACCATACCAACACTATATCACTACCACCACTGTACCATACCAACACTATATCACTACCACCACTGTACCATACCAACACTATATCACTACCACCACTGCATCACTACCACCACTGTACCACTACCACCACTATATCACTACCACCACTACATCACTACCACCACTGTACCACTACCATCACTATATCACTACCACCACTGCATCACTACCACCACTATATCACTACCACCACTGCATCACTACCACCACTGTACCACTACCACCACTATATCACTACCACCACTGTACCATACCAACACTATATCACTACCACCACTGCATCACTACCATCACTATATCACTACCACCACTGCATCACTACCACCACTATATCACTACCACCACTATATCACTACCACCACTGTACCACTACCATCACTATATCACTACCACCACTGCATCACTACCACCACTATATCACTACCACCACTATATCACTACCACCACTGTACCACTACCATCACTATATCACTACCACCACTGCATCACTACCATCACTATATCACTACCACCACTGCATCACTACCACCACTATATCACTACCACCACTATATCACTACCACCACTGTACCACTACCATCACTATATCACTACCACCACTGCATCACTACCACCACTATATCACTACCACCACTATATCACTACCACCACTGTACCACTACCACCACTATATCACTACCACCACTGTACCATACCAACACTATATCACTACCACCACTGTACCATACCAACACTATATCACTACCACCACTGTACCACTACCACCATTGCATCACTACCACCACTGTACCACTACCACCACTGCATCACTACCACCACTGTACCACTACCACCACTATATCACTACCACCACTACATCACTACCACCACTGTACCACTACCATCACTATATCACTACCACCACTGCATCACTACCACCACTGCATCACTACCACCACTGCATCACTACCACCACTGCATCACTACCACCACTACATCACTACCACCACTGTACCACTACCATCACTATATCACTACCACCACTGCATCACTACCACCACTGCATCACTACCACCACTGCATCACTACCACCACTGTACCACTACCACCACTGCATCACTACCACCACTATATCACTACCACCACTATATCACTACCACCACTGTACCACTACCACCACTATATCACTACCACCACTATATCACTACCACCACTATATCACTACCACCACTGTACCACTACCACCACTGTACCACTACCACCACTGTACCACTACCACCACTGTACCACTACCACCACTGCATCACTACCACCACTGCATCACTACCACCACTGCATCACTACCACCACTGCATCACTACCACCACTGCATCACTACCACCACTGTACCACTACCACCACTGCATCACTACCACCACTGTACCACTACCACCACTGCATCACTACCACCACTGTACCACTACCACCACTGCATCACTACCACCACTGTACCACTACCACCACTGCATCACTACCACCACTATATCACTACCACCACTATATCACTACCACCACTGTACCACTACCACCACTATATCACTACCACCACTATATCACTACCACCACTATATCACTACCACCACTGTACCACTACCACCACTGTACCACTACCACCACTGTACCACTACCACCACTGTACCACTACCACCACTGCATCACTACCACCACTGCATCACTACCACCACTGCATCACTACCACCACTGCATCACTACCACCACTGCATCACTACCACCACTGTACCACTACCACCACTGCATCACTACCACCACTGTACCACTACCACCACTGCATCACTACCACCACTGTACCACTACCACCACTGCATCACTACCACCACTGTACCACTACCACCACTGCATCACTACCACCACTATATCACTACCACCACTGCATCACTACCACCACTGTACCACTACCAACACTATATCACTACCACCACTGTACCATACCAACACTATATCACTACCACCACTGCATCACTACCACCACTGTACCACTACCACCACTGCATCACTACCACCACTGTACCACTACCACCACTGCATCACTACCACCACTATATCACTACCACCACTGCATCACTACCACCACTGTACCACTACCAACACTATATCACTACCACCACTGTACCATACCAACACTATATCACTACCACCACTGTACCATACCAACACTATATCACTACCACCACTGTACCATACCAACACTATATCACTACCACCACTGCATCACTACCACCACTGTACCACTACCACCACTATATCACTACCACCACTACATCACTACCACCACTGCATCACTACCACCACTATATCACTACCACCACTGCATCACTACCACCACTGTACCACTACCACCACTATATCACTACCACCACTGTACCATACCAACACTATATCACTACCACCACTGCATCACTACCATCACTATATCACTACCACCACTGCATCACTACCACCACTATATCACTACCACCACTATATCACTACCACCACTGTACCACTACCATCACTATATCACTACCACCACTGCATCACTACCACCACTATATCACTACCACCACTATATCACTACCACCACTGTACCACTACCATCACTATATCACTACCACCACTGCATCACTACCATCACTATATCACTACCACCACTGCATCACTACCACCACTATATCACTACCACCACTATATCACTACCACCACTGTACCACTACCACCACTGCATCACTACCACCACTGTACCACTACCACCACTATATCACTACCACCACGGCATCACTACCGCCACTGTACCACTACCACCACTGCATCACTACCACCACTGTACCACTACCACCACTGCACCACTACCACCACTGTACCACTACCACCACTGCATCACTACCACCACTATATCACTACCACCACTGCATCACTACCACCACTGTACCACTACCACCACTGCATCACTACCACCACTGCATCACTACCACCACTATATCACTACCACCACTGTACCACTACCACCACTGTACCACTACCACCACTGCATCACTACCACCACTGCATGACTACCACCACTGCATCACTACCACCACTGTACCACTACCACCACTGTACCACTACCACCACTGTACCACTACCACCACTGTACCACTACCACCACTGTACCACTACCACCACTGCATCACTACCACCACTGTACCACTACCACCACTGCATCACTACCACCACTGCATCACTACCACCACTGTACCACTACCACCACTGCATCACTACCACCACTGTACCACTACCACCACTGTACCACTACCACCACTGTACCACTACCACCACTGTACCACTACCACCACTGCATCACTACCACCACTGCATCACTACCACCACTGCATCACTACCACCACTGCATCACTACCACCACTGCATCACTACCACCACTGTACCACTACCACCACTGCATCACTACCACCACTGCATCACTACCACCACTGTACCACTACCACCACTGTACCACTACCACCACTGTACCACTACCACCACTAACACCACTGCATCACTACCACCACTGTACCACTACCACCACTGTACCACTACCACCACTGTACCACTAACACCACTGCATCACTACCACCACTGTACCACTAACACCACTGTACCACTACCACCACTGTACCACTACCACCACTGTACCACTAACACCACTGCATCACTACCACCACTATATCACTACCACCACTGCATCACTACCACCACTGTACCACTACCACCACTATATCACTACCACCACTGTACCATACCAACACTATATCACTACCACCACTGTACCATACCAACACTATATCACTACCACCACTGTACCACTACCACCACTGCATCACTACCACCACTGTACCACTACCACCACTGCATCACTACCACCACTGTACCACTACCACCACTGCATCACTACCACCACTATATCACTACCACCACTGCATCACTACCACCACTGTACCACTACCAACACTATATCACTACCACCACTGTACCATACCAACACTATATCACTACCACCACTGCATCACTACCACCACTGTACCACTACCACCACTGCATCACTACCACCACTGTACCACTACCACCACTGCATCACTACCACCACTATATCACTACCACCACTGCATCACTACCACCACTGTACCACTACCAACACTATATCACTACCACCACTGTACCATACCAACACTATATCACTACCACCACTGTACCATACCAACACTATATCACTACCACCACTGTACCATACCAACACTATATCACTACCACCACTGCATCACTACCACCACTGTACCACTACCACCACTATATCACTACCACCACTACATCACTACCACCACTGTACCACTACCATCACTATATCACTACCACCACTGCATCACTACCACCACTATATCACTACCACCACTGCATCACTACCACCACTGTACCACTACCACCACTATATCACTACCACCACTGTACCATACCAACACTATATCACTACCACCACTGCATCACTACCATCACTATATCACTACCACCACTGCATCACTACCACCACTGCATCACTACCACCACTACATCACTACCACCACTGTACCACTACCATCACTATATCACTACCACCACTGCATCACTACCACCACTGCATCACTACCACCACTGCATCACTACCACCACTGTACCACTACCACCACTGCATCACTACCACCACTATATCACTACCACCACTATATCACTACCACCACTGTACCACTACCACCACTATATCACTACCACCACTATATCACTACCACCACTATATCACTACCACCACTGTACCACTACCACCACTGTACCACTACCACCACTGTACCACTACCACCACTGTACCACTACCACCACTGCATCACTACCACCACTGCATCACTACCACCACTGCATCACTACCACCACTGCATCACTACCACCACTGCATCACTACCACCACTGTACCACTACCACCACTGCATCACTACCACCACTGTACCACTACCACCACTGTACCACTACCACCACTGTACCACTAACACCACTGCATCACTACCACCACTGTACCACTACCACCACTGTACCACTACCACCACTGCACCACTAACACCACTGCATCACTACCACCACTGTACCACTACCACCACTGTACCACTACCACCACTGTACCACTACCACCACTGTACCACTACCACCACTGTACCACTAACACCACTGCATCACTACCACCACTGTACCACTACCACCACTGTACCACTACCACCACTGCACCACTAACACCACTGCATCACTACCACCACTGTACCACTACCACCACTGTACCACTACCACCACTGTACCACTACCACCACTGTACCACTACCACCACTGCACCACTAACACCACTGCATCACTACCACCACTGTACCACTACCACCACTATATCACTACCACCACTGTACCACTACCACCATTGTACCACTACCACCACTGTACCACTACCACCACTGTACCACTAACACCACTGCATCACTACCACCACTATCACTACCAGCACTGCATCACTACCACCACTGTACCACTACCACCACTATATCACTACCACCACTGCATCACTACCACCACTGTACCACTACCACCACTGTACCACTACCACCACTGTACCACTACCACCACTGCATCACTACCACCACTGTACCACTACCACCACTGTACCACTACCACCACTGTACCACTAACACCACTGCATCACTACCACCATTATATCACTACCACCACTGCATCACTACCACCACTGTACCACTACCACCACTGTACCACTACCACCACTGTATCACTACCACCACTGTACCACTACCACCACTATCACTACCACCACTGCATCACTACCACCACTGTACCATACCAACACTATATCACTACCACCACTGCATCACTACCACCACTGTACCACTACCACCACTGCATCACTACAGCCACTGTACCACTACCACCACTGTACCACTACCACCACTGTACCACTACCACCACTGTACCACTACCACCACTATATCACTACCACCACTGCATCACTACCACCACTGCATCACTACCACCACTATCACTACCACCACTATATCACTACCACCACTGTACCACTACCACCACTGTACCACTACCACCACTGTACTACTACCACCACTGTACCACTACCACCACTGTACCACTACCACCACTGTACCACTACCACCACTATATCACTACCACCAATATATCACTACCATCACTATATCACTACCACCACTGTACCACTACCACCACTGTACCACTACCACCACTATATCACTACCACCACTATATCACTACCACCACTGTACCACTACCACCACTGTACCACTACCAGCACTATATCACTACCACCACTGTACCACTACCAGCACTATATCACTACCACCACTGTACCACTACCAGCACTATATGACTACCACCACTATATCACTACCACCACTGTACCACTACCATCACTGTACCACTACCACCACTGTACCACAACCACCACTGTACCACTACCACCACTGTACCACTACCACCACTGTACCACTACCACCACTATACCATTACTACCACTGTACCACTACCACCACTATACCACTACCACCACTATACCACTACCACCACTATACCATTACTACCACTGTACCACTACCACCACTATACCACTACCACCACTATACCACTACCACCACTGTACCACTACCACCACTGTACCACTACCACCACTACCACCACTATATCACTACCACCACTATATCACTACCACCACTGTACCACTACCACCACTGTACCACTACCACCACTGTACCACTACCACCACTGTACCACTACCACCACTGTACCACTACCACCACTGTACCACTGCTGATGCATCCAATTTTGCTAAATAAAAAATTTTGTCCCTTCAATTACAGTGTAAATCCCACATGCACCAAGCAACCATTTTCATCCCTGCCTCTTCCACCATCCTGCCTCCTCTTCTACCATCCTGCCTCCTCTTCCACCATCCTGCCTCCTCTTCCACCATCCTGCCTCCTCTTCCACCATCCTGCCTCTTCTTCCACCATCCTGCCTCCTCTTCCACCATCCTGCCTACTCTTCCACCATCCTGCCTCCTCTTCCACCATCCTGCCTCCTCTTCCACCATCCTGCCTCCTCTTCCACCATCCTGCCTCCTCTTCCACCATCCTGCCTCCTCTTCCACCATCCTGCCTCCTCTTTCACTATCCTGCCTCCTCTTTCACCATCCTGCCTCCTCTTTCACCATCCTGCCTCCTCTTTCACCATCCTGCCTCCTCTTTCACCATCCTGCCTCCTCTTTCACCATCCTGCCTCCTCTTTCACCATCCTGCCTCCTCTTTCACCATCCTGCCTCCTCTTCCACCATCCTGCCTCCTCTTCCACCATCCTGCCTCCTCTTCCACCATCCTGCCTCCTCTTCCACCATCCTGCCTCCTCTTCCACCATCCTGCCTCCTCTTCCACCATCCTGCCTCCTCTTCCACCATCCTGCCTCTTCCACCATCCTGCCTCCTCTTCCACCATCCTGCCTCCTCTTCCACCATCCTGCCTCCTCTTCCACCATCCTGCCTCCTCTTCCACCATCCTGCCTCCTCTTCCACCATCCTGCCTCCTCTTCCACCATCCTGCCTCCTCTTCCACCATCCTGCCTCCTCTTACACCATCCTGCCTCCTCTTACACCATCCTGCCTCCTCTTACACCATCCTGCCTCCTCTTACACCATCCTGCCTCCTCTTACACCATCCTGCCTCCTCTTACACCATCCTGCCTCCTCTTACACCATCCTGCCTCCTCTTACACCATCCTGCCTCCTCTTACACCATCCTGCCTCATCTTCCACCATCCTGCATCCTCTCCCACCATCCTGCCTCCTCTTCCACCATCCTGCCTCCTCTTCCACCATCCTGCCTCCTCTTCCACCATCCTGCCTCCTCTTCCACCATCCTGCCTCCTCTTCCACCATCCTGCCTCCTCTTCCACCATCCTGCCTCATCTTCCACCATCCTGCCTCATCTTCCACCATCCTGCCTCATCTTCCACCATCCTGCCTCATCTTCCACCATCCTGCCTCATCTTCCACCATCCTGCCTCATCTTCCACCATCCTGCCTCATCTTCCACCATCCTGCCTCATCTTCCACCATCCTGCCTCATCTTCCACCATCCTGCATCCTCTTCCACCATCCTGCATCCTCTCCCACCATCCTGCCTCATCTTCCACCATCCTGCTTCCTCTTCCACCATCCTGCCTCCTCTCCCACCATCCTGCCTCCTCTCCCACCATCCTGCCTCCTCTTCCACCATCCTGCATCCTCTCCCACCATCCTGCATCCTCTCCCACCATCCTGCCTCATCTTCCACCATCCTGCCTCATCTTCCACCATCCTGCCTCCTCTCCCACCATCCTGCCTCCTCTTTCACCATCCTGCCTCCTCTTCCACCATCCTGCCTCCTCTTCACCATCCTGCCTCCTCTTCCACCATCCTGCCTCCTCTTCCACCATCCTGCCTCCTCTTCCACCTTCCTGCCTCCTCTTCCACCTTCCTGCCTCCTCTTCCACCTTCCTGCCTCCTCTTCCACGATCCTGCCTCATCTTCCACCATCCTGCCTCATCTTCCACCATCCTGCCTCATCTTCCACCATCCTGCCTCATCTTCCACCATCCTGCCTCATCTTCCACCATCCTGCCTCATCTTCCACCATCCTGCCTCCTCTTGCAACATCCTGCCTCCTCTTCCAACATCCTGCCTCCTTTTCCACCATCCTGCCTCCTCTTCCACCATCCTGCCTCCTCTTCCACCATCCTGCCTCCTCTTCCACCATCCTGCCTCCTCTTCCACCATCCTGCCTCATCTTCCACTATCCTGCCTCATCTTCCACCATCCTGCCTCATCTTCCACCATCCTGCCTCATCTTCCACCATCCTGTTTCTCCCCTTTAGTTTCTTCATGTCAGTCCCTAATCCTCCTCCTTCCTCTTTCCTCACACTTCTTTTTTTTTCACTCTATTTGATAAATTATTTTAGGCAAATTCTCTCAGTGACTACGCTGCTGTCTCCCCCCCCCTCTCTCTCTCTCTCTCTCTATCTTTCTCTTTCTCTCCCTCTCTCCTAGTTCGTGTCCTTAACTGACAGAGAATGGTGGTAAGTTCCTACTGCTGAGATACGGGAAGAATAAGGAGCTTAAAAGCAACTCTGTTTACAAAACACAAGAGAACTTCCAAGTAGAACTGAAGGAACAGGTGAAGAACCTGGTAGTGAAGTCTGGGATGAAGGAACAGGTGAAGAACCTGGTAGTGAAGTCTGGGATGAAGGAACAGGTGAAGAACCTGGTAGTGAAGTCTGGGATGAAGGAACAGGTGAAGAACCTGGTAGTGAAGTCTGGGATGAAGGAACAGGTGAAGAACCTGGTAGTGAAGTCTGGGATGAAGGAACAGGTGAAGAACCTGGTAGTGAAGTCTGGGATGAAGGAACAGGTGAAGAACCTGGTAGTGAAATCTGGGATGAAGGAACAGGTGAAGTCTGGGATGAAGGAACAGGTGAAGTCTGGGATGAAGGAACAGGTGAAGTCTGGGATGAAGGAACAGGTGAAGTCTGGGATGAAGGAACAGGTGAAGTCTGGGATGAAGGAACAGGTGAAGTCTGGGATGAAGGAACAGGTGAAGTCTGGGATGAAGGAACAGGTGAAGTCTGGGATGAAGGAACAGGTGAAGTCTGGGATGAAGGAACAGGTGAAGTCTGGGATGAAGGAGGGAGTTCAGTTAGGTTACAGTTGGTGCCTTTGACGGAATATAATACAGTAAATAATGGTTCACAATCTTCCCTACTAGAAGCCCTGTAGCCGAGGCGGCAGACCAGTGAACCTGTCAATTCCGGGACCACAGTTCGAGCCTCTCGTCCATCCTTCTATTTATACATCCTGTTATTATTCTTGGTCCCGGGGACCGTCAACCAGGTCATACAATGGCATGGTCTCAGATCAGGCAGCATAAATTATAAATGTTACAAGAGTACAATATACAGGCAAGTCGAAGAGAAGACAGCAGCTGATGCAGGTACATATTTTCAGGTTACACCTGCTATCTTACGAGTTTACCTGCGCACGCTTTGAAAGGGTCACTGCCCCCTCTGTCCGGTCCCAGACCAGGCTTGCCGATGATCTCATGGACAGCCGCGGGGGACGTCGACCCTCGGACCCTCCAGGTATGGACCAGGATCTTGGTGCTAGCCGCACGCCGTCCAACGTATGCACCACAACCCAGCCGAGCCTGGCCCATGGCCGGGCTCCTAGAGTAGTAAGACTCTTGAAACTCGTCAAAAATATAAGGTATCACCAGGAACCAACTTGAAAGCGACTGAGTCCCTTTCGAAGACAGCCAGGAGTCCAGTTGTATTTCTAGTTATATATTCAGGGTGGTTACTAAGAAGTCTTGGTCCCTTCAAACTTACCAATTTTTTCCCTGCTGTTCACTGGGAGTATTAGTCAGCAGCCACCAAGCCTGTCACAGAAAATGATTTGTATGTGAAGATTTTAACCAATCTCTCTAGAATTTCCAGGTGTAGATTATGAAGCATCTTTCTCCCATACGTTTCGGCCCGACTATTTGTTCTACAGTATAGCAGACGCTGATGTCCTGAAGGTGTACTGTCACCAGCTTGGTAGTACATGTACTGTCACCAGCTTGGTAGTACATGTACTGTCACCAGCTTGGTAGTACATGTACTGTCACCAGCTTGGTAGTACATGTACTGTCACCAGCTTGGTAGTACATGTATTAACCAGGAAATCGTAATAACACATCTGTTAACAAACCACGGTACGGGTGGGGACTTGAGTTAGAGTTCGTCACGGCCACGCTGGTGGGAGATTCGTCTGTAAAAACTTGCATTTGTGGTCACAGTGGTGGCTCATGCTAACCTTCCTATGGTGTATAAATATACCTAGTTGGATGGATCTTATTGTAGCCAGCTGGCCCAGTGGTTTACGCACTGGCCTGGAGTTTTACGACTCCCTCTCAGCGAGTTCAATCCCCACCTGTACCGTGGTTACCAGTACATGTACCACCCCCAGCTGGCTTTAATAAGTAATTTAAGGAGCAGTTTGGGTTTGTGTGTCATTTATTGAGCTTCAGGATAACCAATGGCTTTCCCAGACAAGCCATTAATACATGTAGCGGCTCCACTGGCCTGCCAAGCCTTCCAACTAATTGGCGCACCGCCAACCCTAACTCACTATCTGGGGGATTAATCTTGCTGGAATCCCATTACGACCAGAGTGACCGAGACCCCGGCCAGGTGACGGATGACTCTTGCTCGCTTCACCGCACAGCACGCTCCGTCACCACACGTTCCGTCACCGCTTGCCCTGTCACCATCGCCAGCCTCCAACTGCACTGCCATGATTCGTACCATACCGCCATTATTCGAGCCACACCGCCACGCTTCGAATCACACAAAACTACATCGCCATGATCCACAATAAATCACACTACCGCACAACCGCGCACTGAACTGTGCCTTCAACATTATAATACAGGAAACGCTGTATAAGAACAGAGGACCCAGGGGACAGTCAGTCCACATGAACTGTTACAAGACTGTCAGCAATAACCGAACCCAAGCCGCGGGGGGCGTTGACCCCCGGAACACCCTCCAGGTAGACTCCAGGCAGGCAGCTAAGCTGGAACAATACCCTCGACCTTGTTCCAGAGGGAACAAAACGCATGGAACACAGAGAACTGGGACTACGACCTAAATGGTGTTCAGACCAACATACAACTGGTCTCAGACCAAAACAACGCCCATGACGGAGTGTTCAATAACGTCAACTTTGAACAATAACCGAATTCCTGGTTATCTTTACTTTGATATGCCTTTGACGAGTCTCCAGAGTAGTTTTTCTTATACATGTGTTTGGTTATTGTGTCAAGAGTATTTAGTATTGTAAGATTATGATTGTATATCATTGTGTTCAAGAATGTGATTTATAGTGACGGTAATGGATTTATTCACCCTACATTTACTCGCCCTAGATTTATTTGCCCTACAGTTACTCGCACTAGATTTATTCACCCTAGATTTATTCACCCTAGATTTACTCTACAATAAATATCCTATGACGACGTGATAGTTTTTCCCACCACCAAAATTATACAGTAAAACAATATAGTAATTGCATACGATTATATATAATTATACACTATACAATATACCAATTATATACTATATACTTATACCGTGACAGGAACAATACACAAATAACTCGCGTATAAGAGAGAAGTTTATGACGATGTTTCGGTGCAAGTCGGTCCGAAACGTTGTTGTAAGCTTTTCTCTCTCTCGCTCTCCTGTGCTCGAGTTACGTTTACCTTTCGAGAGTTTAACTACTCTCGGAGCCCAGCCATGGGCCAGGCTCGTCCGGTGCTTGCCTGATCAACCAGGCTGTTGCTGCTGGCTGCCCCCACATATCCATCACAGCCTAGTTGATCTATCACCTGGTGAAGATACTTGTCCAGTTTCCTTCTGAAGGCTTCTACACTTGTCCCAGCAGAGTTTCTGATATCTTCTGGTAAGATGTTGAATAGTCTGGGACCCGGGATGTTGATACAGTGTTCCCTTATTGTCCCCACCGCACCCCTGCTCCTCACTGGGTTTATTTTACACTTCCTCCCACATCTCTCACTTCCAGGTATATTTTATCTGTGTATTCAATGCCCTCAGCACGTCACTGCTTTTCGTCTGAGTCATTTTGCGGCGTCTCCCTCGTAGAACCATGAAAAAAAAACTGTAATCTCTCTCCCCGACACGCATCTCAACTCTGTGATCTGGAACACACACTCGCCCCGCGGGGCAAGCACCAGACGAGCCTGGCCCAAGGCCGGGCTCTGGAGAGTAAAAATACTCACGGAACTCAAAGGTATATCAAAGGTAGAGACTACAGATAAACTCATGGAAGACCCTTTAAGCTATATAGGCTAATTTTGTAGTCTCTTGCTTCCATACGGATATATTTGGGAAGAAAATACCAGCGTAGCCTGGGTGACCAGGCAAGCACCAGACGAGCCTGGCCCATGGCTGGGCTCCGAGAGTAGCAAGACTCTCGAAACTCATCAAAGGTATATCAAAGGTAAGGTACCGGGTCAACTTTAATTCCATCAAAACATTTGCCACTTCAGTGATGATAAGTTGACAGGTTATATACAAGGGGTGTAGAATTAGACACATCTGCAACATCTGGGTATCTTTATTGTAGACGTTTCGCCATCCAGTGGCTTTATCAATACAAATTCAAGGACATAATAAGAAACCTGTAGAACTATATACAAAAGACGAGGTAATCTGTCCCTCAGCTGATGGTATATAGTTGTACAGTCTTCCCATTATGTCCTTGTATTGATAGTCACTGGATGGCGTCTACAATAAAGATACCCAGATGTTGCACGTGTGTCTAATTCTTCACATCGTGTCGGTATTGTATACCATACATGTATAACGAAAGGCGTATATTCTTGTATGGTGATGAGATGGTTATACACTCGGCGGCACCAACCACACACTCGGCGGCACCAACCACACACTCGGCGGCACCAACCACACACTCGGCGGCACCAACCACACACTCGGCAGCACCAACCACACACTCGGCAGCACCAACCACACACTCGGCGGCACCAACCACACACTCGGCGGCACCAACCACACACTCGGCAGCACCAACCACACACTCGGCAGCACCAACCACACACTCGGCGGCACCAACCACACACTCGGCAGCACCAACCACACACTCGGCAGCACCAACCACACACTCGGCGGCACCAACCACACACTCGGCGGCACCAACCACACACTCGGTGGCACCAACCACACACTCGGCAGCACCAACCACACACTCGGCAGCACCAACCACGCATTCGGCGGCACCAACCACACACTCGGCGGCACCAACCACACACTCGGCAGCACCAACCACACACTCGGCAGCACCAACCACACACTCGGCGGCACCAACCACACACTCGGCGGCACCAACCACACACTCGGCGGCACCAACCACACACTCGGCGGCACCAACCACACACTCGGCAGCACCAACCACACACTCGGCAGCACCAACCACGCATTCGGCGGCACCAACCACACACTCGGTGGCACCAACCACACACTCGGCAGCACCAACCACACACTCGGCAGCACCAACCACGCATTCGGCGGCACCAACCACACACTCGGCGGCACCAACCACACACTCGGCAGCACCAACCACACACTCGGCAGCACCAACCACGCATTCGGCGGCACCAACCACACACTCGGCGGCACCAACCACACACTCGGCAGCACCAACCACGCATTCGGCAGCACCAACCACGCATTCGGCGGCACCAACCACGCATTCGGCGGCACCAACCACGCATTCGGCGGCACCAACCACACACTCGGCGGCACCAACCACACACTCGGCGGCACCAACCACACACTCGGCAGCACCAACCACGCATTCGGCGGCACCAACCACACACTCGGCGGCACCAACCACACACTCGGCAGCACCAACCACACACTCGGCAGCACCAACCACGCATTCGGCGGCACCAACCACACACTCGGCAGCACCAACCACACACTCGGCAGCACCAACCACGCACTCGGCGGCACCAACCACATGGTGTAAAGGGGTCAAAAGGAAAGCCGGTGAAAAGGATGATGGATGCCTTAAACTATAAATAACAGGAAGAGGGGAGAGAGGAAGGGAAATAGAAAGGGAAGAAATATGAGGGGGAAAAAGAGGGTAAACATACCTGCGATCGGTTTCACGGGTACTCTTACCTTTGTTGGCTGCCTTGGTGAACCAGGCTGTTGATGCTGGCAGCCAGCTGGCCCTCACAGCCTGGTTGATCTGGCACCTGGTGTAGGTAGTAATCCAGCTTTCTCGTGAAAACTTCTACACTAGTTCCAGCAATATTTCTGGCATCTGCTGATAGCAGGTTGAAGAGTCTTGGACCCCGCATGTTGACACCGTGCCCACGGCTCCCCTGCTTCCCACTGGTTTATTGCACATTTCTTCCCATATCTCTCACTTCATTATGTTATGGCTGTGTAGATTGGGGATCCAAGACTCAACTATTCTCCATGTATACATTATCACATCTTACTCTCTTCTCTCCCTGTCTTGTTCTCTCGTCTCTCTCTCTCCTTTACCTTTCACTGTTTTATCTCTTTCATATATCTTTCATCTCTATTATCTCTTATTTCCTTTATCCCTATTCTCTGTCTCTCTGCCTGTGTACCGCGTTACTCTCAACGCCTCCGTAATGCGATCAGAGTGGTTCAGTAGCTGAGACAGACATGATCTTCCTCCGGTGATCTCTCACACTGGTCTGCCTTTACAAGTTGTGTTCCTTAACACAACTGGCCGGGCCACCTCTTGGAAAAGGCCGGGGCCGGGCGCTTGTACCGGCGAATCTACAACCGAACATCAACACAACTCAACCTGCCGCCCCATCCTCTAAAGACTTACCATCTAGCCTGTAAAGGAGCTTGCTGGCTTCTCCCAGCACCAACAGTAATCAAAGCCAGAGTTCTTGTTTCCCTAGCTATGTAAGACAGAGTATTCAGTACTGTGTCTTATTTCCAGCTTACCACTAAAATTAAAATATTCTGACAAAAAAAAATCCATTTTTTTCAACAGTTAAATACACACACACACACACACACACACACACACACACACACACACACACACACAGGTTCCTGTCTTCGTCTGCGACAATTATTTCTTTTCCTCCCTTTTCTAAACGTCTGTTAATAATGATAATTACACACACAGAAAGATACACGCACGCACATGTATGCACGCAAGTGCACACTGCGTGCAGATACGCTTCCTGCCCAAGCGTGTACACACGCACGGGCGCCCACGCAAGTGTACACTCTGCGTGTAGACGCATTTCCTGCCTAGTGTGTAGACAACGGAACAAGTGTGTACACGCATGCGTGAACGTCACACCAACCCTGTCTTGGAGGAAGGGATGAACGAGAGGAGGGAGGAGAGGGAAGGAGGGAGAAATGGACGGAAGAGGGAGGGATGAATGGACCGGGGAAGGAAGGAGGGAGAAATGAATGATGGGGGAGGATTTTTTAAAAAATCATATTTGACAACTCTTACGAAACACACACACACACACACACACACACACACACACACACACACACACACACACAGGGCCAGGAGCTGAGACTCGACCCCTGCAACTACAACTAGGTGAGTACACGGTCTACAATTGAACCTTCACATCACGTACAAATTCAATCAAACACCTCAATTATTGTGACCGCCTGAAGTACCTGGAATGTAAGCCATAATTTACACATGAAAAAATCGGGACAGAGTTTGATATCTCTATTGTGCATTCCATAACAGTACTGATTACTCAGGTTACCATCATAAACGTAATTTTTAAAAGAAGTGGACCGGTAAGCCAGCAGAAGGCTTCGATCAGATGACCAAAAGTTCCAACTGCGGATCATCATATGACTAAGACCCGCGTCAGGAAACACTAGTCCTGTTTCCTGACACCTTACCTGACCTAACCTCCATAACCATCCTATGGACGAAGTCGGAGGTTTGAAGACACACATAATGGGTTCGATAGTGAAGGGACTGATCTCAAATCTACGCACTGTAATGACTCCTTACGTCAGCTACAGGCTCGCCAGATGATGCTTAATGGGATGTTAAGCCTATTTATTGGTAATCCCCCTGAAAACGAACAGTCTTGGACCCCAGACACTTATTGCCTTATCTTTTAGTGTACTCCTGGCACTCTTGATTTCATAGGGAGTGATTTCAGTGCGCAAATTTGGGACCAGTCCCTCTAGGATTTTCCAGGTGTAAATTATTATGTACCTTCATCGCCTGCGCTCCATGGAGTACTGGTCAAAGGACTTCAAACATTCCCAATAAATAAGGTGCTTGACTGAACTAATACGTTCAGATTTGCAATCTCGCCTGCGTGTATATATCCTCTCGATATATGGTGCAAAATACTTTAGTGAGTAGTTCAAGTAACCCAAGTGTTAAGGGACCAAGACTTTTTTATTCTCCTCTCACATATCAAGGAACTCACAGCTCTAGCTGTCTTCAAGAATTAACTTAACATGGTACTCTATTTCCTGATCAGCCGGGATGCGGTGCCAGGATATGGATAGTATAGACAGCACTAACAGCCATCTTCATTTCACTGCTACACCTGCTGCCTCTGTATTTGACTGACGAAGCCTACTGTGTTGCAGAGGTCTGAACTGTGCTCACACTGCAACACAATTGTCCTCAAAGATTTGTTAAGTCATACCATGAATTAAGGAAAGACCCTGGACTTCAGCTTACGAAACAGACAAAGCAAATGCAATAGTAATTATGGACAAGGTGGATTATAGTGGAAAAATGAACATGTTATTAGAAGACGGGGGAACTTACGTGCCTCTTAATCATCAACTTGTGGTGGTGACTGTGAAAATAATGACTGTGTGGCTGGTAACTGGTTACTCTGGCTGTAACAGGTTATGTAACATAGGTATCTGCGCAGTAACAATAACAAGGAGGGTACAGAGAGGGTACTCAACAAGCGCCACTACAATCGCTTGTACCAACACTCGATCAAAACAGTGAAAACAAGCCTCCGGTTATTGAGGTATACCCAATTATACAGTTACGCAGTTATAGAAGTACGCAGTTAGAGGCTCGGCAAACAAACTTTACGTGTCAACATTTCCTGCCCAAGGCGCCCAGCCTACCCTCCTCCCCACACACGTTTACCCCAGAAACCACAACCAAAGACGCTGGAACAAGCAAGGATCCCCTTCAACCAACAACAACTGAACACGAGTCCTTTCTCCCCCTCCTACTGACACGAGGACCCAGTCCACTGATCATGACACAAATAGACGAAACCCTCGACAGACTCCATGTTCAACAATCTGACGGAGATCACCCAAGGACCTGATAAGTTCCGTAATGAAGCCGACCCTTCACACGAGTCTTGCACAGTAACACAGATCATACATATTTCTGGGAAACGAGTCTTGTACAGCAACACAAATCATACAAATTTCAGAAGCTAAGTTGGCATCTTACCCATGCACAAAGTGTCACAACTTACCTATGTAAGATGACAGGTAGATCTTACAACTGATAGTCAGTATACACACACCTCTGCTTTCCCATGTGTTTCTTAGTGGCTCTTAATTCTCTAATATTAATTTTCCAACCCAGTAAGCCGGGTCTGAGACTGGATCCTGTGGAACACAGACCCCAGAACCACCAACAGATAACCTGTTCTTGAGTCCAGGGGGTTGTTGGTACTGGCAACTAGCATTCCAACGTGTGCACCACAGCTAGGCTGATCAGGAAATTTATTAGGTTTCGCCTTTAAGACAGAGCCACTGATTAATTTTAAAATAATACAAAATACCATTAGCACTGAAACTCTAGAATCTGATGGATATAATCATAATTATAGTTTTTAAAGAGGTGGACGCGTAAGCCAGTGGAAGGCCTCAGTCAGATGACCAAAATTTCCAGTTGTGGGTTATCATAGGACTAAGACTCGTATCAGGAAACACTTGTTCTGTTTCCTGACAAACCGAATCTGACAAACTCCGAATATTATGAACAAAGAGCTTAAAATCTGGGAAGAGGGAGAGAAATGGTGCAAAACGTAAACATAAGCGAAACACACCACACAGCGGGCAAAAAAAAAAAACCTTCTGAGAGTGCGAAACGTGAAAAATCTCGGTGCACTTCATCTGTACAAGAGTTGCCTTCAGGGAAGACACCTGAGGGTGTGACAAGCGCGGACACAGCCCCACCTCACACAGGCAGCAGCAGCAGCAGCAGCAGCACAAAAACTACACACTGGTCGCGCTATCATGACACATCATAAAAGCCTGGAGTATTTTTCTTTATAATAATAAAAAAAAAAGAAAAAAAGGAGCTTACCATTGATGGGAAGCCGCGAAGTTGAGCGCGCAGCTGCACACGACTTTCGAGCAGGTTTGAAGGTCGTAACGCCAACACGACTCTGGACAAAGTCGAGTATGCACCATTAAGACACTTATCGGCACATTTCTCCCTGCTTAGAGCTTTTACGAGTCATGACCTGGAGAAGCTCTAACCAGGGAGAAACGTTGTACCGATAAAGACTCGTTTTGAAGACTCACTTTTGTCTACCAATCTTAAAAGCACCGAATTGCTGCTCCTACGTCACAGTGGCAAAAATCACAACCACAGTGAAAAGCCATTAAGATGGAGATGTGATCTCGGGATAACCTAGTAATGTCAAACACACTGACTTGCTTCTGATCGAGAGAGAGATCCACTAGTTATCACACGGAAACCAATTTGCTTAATCAAATTGGTCCATTAAGTCTCACACAACCGAAAATCGTGGGGACTCTTCCTTTGCGGAAAACACACCAGCACTTAGAAGTTTGAAGTCAATCAGAAGATGGATTCGAGTCCAGCTATTGCATAGAATACAACAAAATTGGCACCTACACAGCCTAACCCCCCCCCCCAAAAAAATAAAGATGCATCAGGCATCAAAAATAAACCCGTAGGGGCCATATAGCACCCGGGGAACGAGAAGCGTTTATATTCGACCCATGAACAAGTCCAGTTCCTTGGATCAAGTTCCTCCCAGCAGTGTCAAGGAAATTTTCCTATGGGAAGGTTATATTAAACTGAAGAGAGGAACCCGCACTTGCCAATTACTGCATCAACCTTCCTCTGGTTATACTTCACCTGGGCTGTAAGTTTGAAACCGATCAGGTAAGATGTTCTGAAGCTATAATTGAAAGCCCTAACGAGCGCTGGTACAAAATCGTACGGAAATACAGAAACGTCATAAAAAAGTTGTTTAGGTAAACAATATGATGCTCAATGAGGACAAATTCCAACTACTCCGTTATGGAAAACTGGAGGAGATAATAACTAGAACAGAGTATACTACTGACTCCGGCCATACAATAGAGCGGAAAAATAATGTAAGGGACCTGGGAGTAGTAATGTCTGAGGATCTCACTTTCAAGGATCACAACAGTGCCACGATCGCACGTGCAAAGAAAATGATAGGATGGATAATGAGAACTTTCAAAACGAGAGATGCCAAGCCCATGATGATCCTTTTCAAATCACTTGTTCTCTCTAGGCTGGAATACTGCTGTACATTAACATCTCCATTCAAAGCAGGTGAAATCGCAGATCTAGAGAGTGTACAGAGATCCTTTACTGCACGTATAAGTTCTGTCAAGCACCTTAACTACTGGGAACGCTTGGAAGCACTTGACTTGTACTCGTTGGAACGCAGGAGGGAGAGATATATCATAATCTACACTTGGAAAACCCTGGAAGGAATGGTCCCAAATCTGCACACAGAAATCATTCCCTACGAAAGTAAAAGACTGGGCAGGCGATGCAAAATGCCCCTAATTAAAAGTAGGGGCGCCATTGGTACACTAAGGGAAAACACCATAAGTGTCCGGGGCCCAAGACTGTTCAACAGCCTCCCACCAAGCATTAGGGGAATTACCAATAAACTCCTGGCTGCCTTCAATAGCTGGACAGATACCTAAAGTCAGTGCCGGATCAGCCGAGCTGTGGCTCGTACGTTGGACTGCGTGCGGACAGCAGTAACAGCCTAGTTTATCAGGCCCTGATCCATCGGGAGGCCTGGTCATGGACCGGGCCGCGGGGGCGTTGATCCCCGGAATAACCTCCAGGTAACCTCCAGGTTAGGTTAGGTAAGGTTCGTCAGGAAACAGGACAAGAGTTTCCTGACGCGGATCTTAGTCATATAATGACCCGCAGCTGGAGCTTTTGGTCATCTGACCGAGGCCTTCCACTGGCTTACCCTTCCAACCCTTTAAAAATTATGGTTAAGATTATTAAGGCTTGTTTGTACTTGTTTATTTACACTTAAGTTAAGCAACTTACTTTGCACCAAGGTACTTAACCTGACGTAATCGAAGTCTTGGCAATTAATACGGAGTCTCGGAATACAAATGAAATGTAAATCTCACCAGTTCAAAGAGCAGCTGGTGGAACACAACAGTACTTTCAAAACTTTATACACCGGCCTCAAACATCCTTGTTCTTACGCTGTTTTACACTGTAAACATCGTTTTTACGCTGTTTAACACTGTAAACATCGTTTTTACGCTGTTTTACACTGTAAACATCGTTTTTACGCTATTTTACACTGTAAACATCGTTTCTTTTACAATATTTTTACACCTGTGGTTTACAGGTGACATTAGGATTCGTAAGAGTGAGATCCATCGTGGACACAACGAACTTTCAAGAGCTTTGACGACACAAATATCCAAGAGCTTTGACGACACAAATATCCAAGAGCTTTGACGACACAAATATCCAAGAGCTTTGAGGACACAACGAACCTCGAAGAGCTTTGACAACAGCTCTTAACTTGTAAATGAAAGGAGGTAAGAAAACATCTCTTATTATGCAAAATCGATTCATACAAAACAAAAAAAAGTGTACAACAGGTGCACTAAGAACACTGTCTTGGTAAGGAAACATGTGTATGAAGAGAGACCGAGGCGCTGGGGAGACCTTCCCTCAACCTTCACCTGACGCAACTCACTCACTCACTCACTCTCTCTCTTTCTCTCTCTCTCTCTCTTTAATATATAGAACACAAACTTCAATCAAAGTTCCTGCAACTCACGTCTATATTTACCACAAATTAATGTCACTAACTCTCTCAACATGTCAGTCATTACAGCCTGCAATTATCAGTCTTAGAAGAAGAAAAAAAAAGTAGCATTAAATTCCTGGGTCCAATGTTAGAGAGTTGATTATGCAAATTACCCTGACGACAGCAATTGCGCCATCAAAGGCAACTGGCCATTAGGCTCTCCTTTAGCACCAATCAGCGCCCAGTTTCATCCTCCTTCATAAATGTCGAGTAACAGCCGCATTTTGAGTAATTTTAAAAATTACAGATACATTGATTCTAAGTACATAACGAACAATAAAAACCTTTTATGTATATTCCGGAAGTTTTTTAATCAAATTTCATTAAAAATTAATTTAGTTTAACTAAGGAAAGTGCAGCAATTACACGTTTATAAATATAAATAATTATATGTATGCTGCAAGCTGGAACACTATATTTTAATACTGTAAATTATGAGTGGAGTAGAGACAAGTGGTTATGGTTTGACGTGTTGATGGAGTATGGGAATTTCAGGGTACCTGGTTAGCCGGATCTGAGTCCTGGAAATGTGAAGTACACTGCCTGCACTCTGAAGGTGAGGATGTTGCAGTTCTGGAGTTAGGTACACTGCCTGCACTCTGAAGGTGAGGATGTTGCAGTTCTGGAGTTAGGTACACTGCCTGCACTCTGAAGGAAGGTGAGGATGTTGCAGTTCTGGAGTTAGGTACACTGCCTGCACTCTGAAGGTGAGGATGTTGCAGTTCTGGAGTTAGGTACACTGCCTGCACTCTGAAGGAAGGTGAGGATGTTGCAGTTCTGGAGTTAGGTACATTGCCTGCACTCTGAAGGAAGGTGAGGATGTTGCAGTTCTGGAGTTAGGTACACTGCCTGCACTCTGAAGGTGAGGATGTTGCAGTTCTGGAGTTAGGTACACTGCCTGCACTCTGAAGGAAGGTGAGGATGTTGCAGTTCTGGAGTTAGGTACACTGCCTGCACTCTGAAGGTGAGGATGTTGCAGTTCTGGAGTTAGGTACACTGCCTGCACTCTGAAGGAAGGTGAGGATGTTGCAGTTCTGGAGTTAGGTACATTGCCTGCACTCTGAAGGAAGGTGAGGATGTTGCAGTTCTGGAGTTAGGTACACTGCCTGCACTCTGAAGGAAGGTGAGGATGTTGCAGTTCTGGAGTTAGGTACATTGCCTGCACTCTGAAGGAAGGTGAGGATGTTGCAGTTCTGGAGTTAGGTACATTGCCTGCACTCTGAAGGAAGGTGAGGATGTTGCAGTTCTGGAGTTAGGTACACTGCCTGCACTCTGAAGGTGAGGATGTTGCAGTTCTGGAGTTAGGTACACTGCCTGCACTCTGAAGGAAGGTGAGGATGTTGCAGTTCTGGAGTTAGGTACACTGCCTGCACTCTGAAGGAAGGTGAGGATGTTGCAGTTCTGTAGTTAGGTACACTGCCTGCACTCTGAAGGAAGGTGAGGATGTTGCAATTCTGGAGTTAGGTACACTGCCTGCACTCTGAAGGAAGGTGAGGATGTTGCAGTTCTGGAGTTAGGTACATTGCCTGCACTCTGAAGGAAGGTGAGGATGTTGCAGTTCTGGAGTTAGGTACACTGCCTGCACTCTGAAGGTGAGGATGTTGCAGTTCTGGAGTTAGGTACACTGCCTGCACTCTGAAGGAAGGTGAGGATGTTTCAGTTCTGGAGTTAGGTACACTGCCTGCACTCTGAAGGAAGGTGAGGATGTTGCAGTTCTGGAGTTAGGTACACTGCCTGCACTCTGAAGGAAGGTGAGGATGTTGCAGTTCTGGAGTTAGGTACATTGCCTGCACTCTGAAGGAAGGTGAGGATGTTGCAGTTCTGGAGTTAGGTACATTGCCTGCACTCTGAAGGAAGGTGAGGATGTTGCAGTTCTGGAGTTAGGTACACTGCCTGCACTCTGAAGGAAGGTGAGGATGTTGCAGTTCTGGAGTTAGGTACATTGCCTGCACTCTGAAGGAAGGTGAGGATGTTGCAGTTCTGGAGTTAGGTACATTGCCTGCACTCTGAAGGAAGGTGAGGATGTTGCAGTTCTGGAGTTAGGTACACTGCCTGCACTCTGAAGGAAGGTGAGGATGTTGCAGTTCTGGAGTTAGGTACATTGCCTGCACTCTGAAGGAAGGTGAGGATGTTGCAGTTCTGGAGTTAGGTACATTGCCTGCACTCTGAAGGAAGGTGAGGATGTTGCAGTTCTGGAGTTAGGTACATTGCCTGCACTCTGAAGGAAGGTGAGGATGTTGCAGTTCTGGAGTTAGGTACACTGCCTGCACTCTGAAGGAAGGTGAGGATGTTGCAGTTCTGGAGTTAGGTACATTGCCTGCACTCTGGAGTAAAGGTGAGAATGCTGCAGTTGTGGAGGTGAAAAGTACAGTGCCTGTATTCTGAAGGATTGGTGAGAATGTTGCAGTTCTGGAGATGGGAAGTACAGTGCCAACGTCCTTCCTTCAGAGTGCCTGCACTCTAAAGGAAGGATGGGACTCTCAGTTCAAAGGATCCTCTAAACTGTGATGTCAACACACTTCTACAAAGACAGCGACTGAATGAGTTTCGAGAGTATTACTACTCTCGGAACCCGGTCATGGGCCAGGCTCGTCCGGTGCTAGCCTGATCAACCAGGCTGTTCTTGATGGGGGCCCGCTGCCCCACATATCCATCACAGCCTGACTAATCTGTCACCTGGTGACGATACTTGTCCAATTTCCTCTTGAAGACTTCTACACTTGTTCCAGCAGTGTTTCTGATATCTTCTGGTAAGATGTTGAATAGTCTGGGACCACGGATGTTGATACAGTGTTCTCGTATTGTGCTCACGGTACATCCACTCATGTAAAGTGACCACCCAGGTCTCCCCACTCACGTAGTGACCACCCAGGTCTCCCCACTCACATAGTGACCACCCAGGTCTCCCCACTCACATAGTGACCACCCAGGTCTCCCCACTCACCTAGTGACCACCCAGGTCTCCCCACTCACATAGTGACCACCCAGGTCTCCCCACTCACATAGTGACCACCCAGGTCTCCCCACTCACATAGTGACCATCCAGGTCTCCCCACTCACATAGTGACCACCCAGGTCTCCCCACTCACATAGTGACCACCCAGGTTTCCCCACTCACATAGTGACCACCCAGGTCTTCCCCTCACATAGTGACCACCCAGGTTTCCCCCCTCACATAGTGACCAGCCAGGTTTCCCCACTCACATAGTGACCAACCAGGTCTTCCCACTCACATAGTGACCACCCAGGTCTCCCCACTCACATAGTGACCACCCAGGTCTCCCCACTCACATAGTAACCAACCAGGTCTTCCCACTCACATAGTGACCACCCAGGTCTCCCCACTCATATAGTGACCACCCAGGTCTCCCCACTCATGCAGAGTGACGACCCAAATAACACACACATACACAGAAGCTTACGACAACGTTTCGGTCCGACTTGTAAATTGTCCAAGTCGGACCGAAACGTCGTGGTAAGCTCCTCTCTATGTGCGGGATATTTGTGTTGTTCCAGTCACGGTGTTGTGACTTCTCCTGCATTATTTTCTACACGATCATGCTATTTTTAAGTTTATCAGCCAATGAAACGATAAAAAAATTACTAAATGCCCCTTATTAAATTTCTGTAACCACAGTTTGAAAATAATGGCTTGTAAATGTTGTTAGTAATGAAGTATAGATACGTATACCCCCAACACCCCCACACCGCCCCACAACCCCCCAACACCCACCCACCACAACCCCCCTACACCCACCCACCACAACCCCCCTACACCCACCCACCACAACACCCCTACACCCACCCACCACAACTCCCTACACCCACCCACCACAACCCCCCTACACCCACCCACCACAACCCCCCTACACCCACCCACCACAACCCCCCACACCCACCCACCACAACCCCCCTACACCCACCCACCACAACCCCCCTACACCCACCCACCACAACCCCCCACACCCACCCACCACAACACCCCTACACCCACCCACCACAACCCCCCTACACCCACCCACCACAACCCCCCTACACCCACCCACCACAACCCCCTACACCCACCCACCACAACCCCCCTACACCCACCCACCACAACTCCCTACACCCACCCACCACAACCCCCCTACACCCACCCACCACAACCCCCCTACACCCACCCACCACACCTCCCTACACCCACCCACCACAACCCCCCTACACCCACCCACCACAACACCCCTACACCCACCCACCACAACTCCCTACACCCACCCACCACAACCCCCCTACACCCACCCACCACAACCCCCCTACACCCACCCACCACAACCCCCCACACCCACCCACCACAACCCCCCTACACCCACCCACCACAACCCCCCTACACCCACCCACCACAACCCCCCTACACCCACCCACCACAACCCCCCTACACCCACCCACCACAACCCCCCACACCCACCCACCACAACCCCCCTACACCCACCCACCACAACCCCCCTACACCCACCCACCACAACCCCCCTACACCCACCCACCACAACCCCCCAACACCCACCCACCACAACCCCCCTACACCCACCCACCACAACTCCCTACACCCACCCACCACAACCCCCCTACACCCACCCACCACAACCCCCCTACACCCACCCACCACAACCCCCCTACACCCACCCACCACACCTCCCTACACCCACCCACCACAACCCCCCTACACCCACCCACCACAACACCCCTACACCCACCCACCACAACTCCCTACACCCACCCACCACAACCCCCCTACACCCACCCACCACAACCCCCCTACACCCACCCACCACAACCCCCCTACACCCACCCACCACAACTCCCTACACCCACCCACCACAACCCCCCTACACCCACCCACCACAACCCCCCTACACCCACCCACCACAACCCCCATACACCCACCCACCACAACCCCCCTACACCCACCCACCACAACCCCCTACACCCACCAACCACAACCCCCCTACACCCACCCACCACAACCCCCAACACCCCCCCACCACAACCCCCCTACACCCACCAACCACAACCCCCCTACACCCACCCACCACAACCCCCCTACACCCACCCACCACAACCCCCCTACACCCACCAACCACAACCCCCCTACACCCACCCACCACAACCCCCCTACACCCACCCACCACAACCCCCCTACACCCACCAACCACAACCCCCCTACACCCACCCTCCACAACCCCCTACACCCACCAACCACAACCCCCCTACACCCACCCACCACAACCCCCCTACACCCACCCACCACAACCCCCTACACCCACCCACACCGCTCCACAACCCCCTTACACCCACCCACACCGCTCCACAACCCCCGTACACCCACTCACCACAACCCCCTACACCCACCCACACCGCTCCACAACCCCCGTACACCCACTCACAACCCCCCTACACCCACCCACACCGCTCCACAACCCCCTACACCCACCCACAACCCCCCTACTCCCACCCACCACAACACCCCTACACCCACTCACCACAACTTCCCTACACCCACCCACTACAACCCCCCTACACCCACTCACCACAACCCCCTACACCCACCCACACCGCCCCACAACCCCCTACTCCCACCCACCACAACACCCCTACACCCACCCACACCGCCCCACAACCCCCCTACTCCCACCCACCACAACACCCCTACACCCACCCACACCGCCCCACAACCCCCCTACACCCACCCACACCGCCCCACAACCCCCCTACTCCCACCCACCCCACAACCCCTACACCCACCCACACCGCCCCACAACCCCCTACACCCACCCACAACTCCCCTACTCCCACCCACAACACCCCTACACCCACCCACACTGCCCCACAACCCCCCTACTCCCACCACAACACCCTACACCCACCCACACCGCCCCACAACCCCCTACACCCACCCACACCGCCCCACAACCCCCTACACCCACCCACCACAACACCCCTACACCCACCCACACTGCCCCACAACTCCCCTACACCCACCCACACCGCCCCACAACACCCCTACACCCACCCACCACAATCCCCCTACCCCCACCGCCCCACAACACCCCACCCACACCGCACCACAACCCCCCTACACCCACCCAAACCCCCCACAGCTCCCCACAACCCCCCTACACCCACCCACACCACTCACAGCGCCCCACAACCACCCTACACCCACCCATACCACTCACAGCTCCCCACAACCCCCCTACACCCACCCACACCACTCACAGCGCCCCACAACCCCCCTACACCCACCCAAACCCCCCACAGCTCCCCACAACCCCCCTACACCCACCCACACCCCCCACCGCGCCCCACAACCCCTCTACACCCCCCACACACGATGTTTCAACACTGGTGAAAATCAGTGTAGAGAAGCAACTGTAACAGGATTTCAGAGGTAACCTGCGCACCCACCTGTTATTCTGATGGGCATACCTGAGTGTGTGTTGAGTGCAATAATTATACCTCTACTGATGTGTGTACACTGAGTATACCTCTACTGATGTGTGTACACTGAGTATACCTCTACTGATGTGTGTACACTGAGTATACCTCTAATGATGTGTGTGCACTGAGTATACCTCTACTGATGTGTGTACACTGAGTATACCTCTAATGATGTGTGTACACTGAGTATACCTCTAATGATGTGTGTACATTGAGTATACCTCTAATGATGTGTGTACACTGAGTATACCTCTACTGATGTGTGTGCACTGAGTATACCTCTAATGATGTGTGTACACTGAGTATACCTCTAATGATGTGTGTACATTGAGTATACCTCTAATGATGTGTGTACACTGAGTATACCTCTACTGATGTGTGTGCACTGAGTATACCTCTAATGTGTGTACATTGAGTATACCTCTAATGATGTGTGTACACTGAGTATACCTCTACTGATGTGTGTGCACTGAGTATACCTCTAATGATGTGTGTACATTGAGTATACCTCTAATGATATATATACACTGAGTATACCTCTAATGATGTGTGTACATTGAGTATACCTCTAATGATGTGTGTGCACTGAGTATACCTCTAATGATGTGTGTACATTGAGTATACCTCTAATGATATATATACACTGAGTATACCTCTAATGATGTGTGTACATTGAGTATACCTCTAATGATGTGTGTACACTGAGTATACCTCTAATGATGTGTGTACATTGAGTATACCTCTAATGATGTGTGTACACTGAGTATACCTCTAATGATGTGTGTACATTGAGTATACCTCTAATGATATATGTACACTGAGTATACCTCCAATGATGTGTGTGCACTGAGTATACCTCTAATGATGTGTGTACATTGAGTATACCTCTAATGATATATGTACACTGAGTATACCTCTAATGTGTGTGCAGAGTATACCTCTAATGTGTGTGCACTGAGTATACCTCTAATGATGTGTGTACACTGAGTATACCTCTAATGATGTGTGTACACTGAGTATACCTCTAATGATGTGTGTACACTGAGTATACCTCTAATGATGTGTGTACACTGAGTATACCTGTAATGATGTGTGTACACTGAGTATACCTCTAATGATGTGTGTACATTGAGTATACCTCTAATGATATATGTACACTGGGTATACCTCTAATGATGTGTGCACACTGAGTATACCTCTAATGATGTTGTACACTGAGTATACCTGTAATGATGTGTGTACACTGAGTATACCTGTAATGATGTGTGTACACTGAGTATACCTCTAATGATGTGTGTACACTGAGTATACCTCTAATGATGTGTGTACACTGAGTATACCTCTAATGATGTGTGTACACTGAGTATACCTCTAATGATGTGTGTACACTGAGTATACCTCTAATGATGTGTGTACACTGAGTATACCTCTAATGATGTGTGTACACTGAGTATACCTCTAATGTGTGTACACTGAGTATACCTCTGTGTGTACACTGAGTATACCTCTAATGTGTGTACACTGAGTATACCTCTAATGATGTGTGTACACTGAGTATACCTCTAATGATGTGTGTACACTGAGTATACCTCTGTGTGTACACTGAGGTATACCAGGTATACCTCTAATGATGTGTATGAACTTAGTGCAACAAAATGTGTGTGTGTGTGTGTGTGTGTGTGTGTCTCCCATTTTCGGGAACAAAGTATTATCGACAAGCAGTCTTAATAACCCTAGTATGCCCACGTGATCTGAGCCCAATTAACCAAGCAACCAGCCCATCCAGCATGGGGAGCGCTAAACCCGTAGGGATTACACAGTGCCTGTTGCGTTTGGAATGCATTCAGATTTAATTCAGGGAACTGGAGCACAGATCCAATTCCCTAGATCAAGAACCCCACAGCAGCATCAAGGAGCCTCCCTGGAGGGGAGGTGTGAGCCCAGAGCGAGCAATGATCCCAGGAGCCAGCGTCAGGGTACGCCACACACCTGTGACGAAAGGAAATGTGGAATTCCTGTCGGATGTTACACGTCATCAAATCTGGCGTCAGTGTTGCGTCTGGTCGACCACACAGCAAGAAACTCAACTCTACACATGGTATTGTCTAATGTAATAATAATAATAATAATAATAATGTTTATTTCTACAAGTACTTGATACAACTAATACAGATCATAACTGACATCAGTGACATTATATATTGGAAGCCCCTGGTTTTGCAGAGCATTTCCTGCAACTTAGGTTAATTTCGTCCCCAGGATGCGACCCACATCAGTTAGCTAACACCTAATTATACCTACCTGCTGCTAGGTGAACAGTGACAGCAGGTCTCTTAAGGAAACAAGCCCCCAACGTTTCCACCCGTAGCGGCTACTGAACCACGGACCTCACTGTGTAAGCCGAGTGCGCTACCAACCGAGCTAAGGAACACCTAATGATGCGTGTGGGAAAGCTGCCAACTATGTGACACTAGCCTTGAGACGTGGAAGTTACTGATGTACTCTACAGATGGCTGGAAACTCCATATACACTCACAATAATGCAGAGGATATGATAATACTGACATCACGTGCTGCGACCGTAGCTCCATTGGTATCGCATTTAGCTCACACACTCAAGTCCGTGGTTCGATCCCCGGTACCTTGGCAACACTGTGACGCGTTTCCTCAAGACATCTGCTGTTCCTGTTCACCTAGCAATAAGCAGGTACCTGAGTGTTAGTCGACTGGTGTGGGTCGCATCCTGGGGACAAAATTAACCTAATTTGCCAGAAATGCTCTGCATTACAAGGAACTTTCTATATGGTACGTATGTCACTGATGTCAACTATGGTGTGTATACCTCGTACATGTACTCGTAGAAATAATTATTATTATTATTATTACTAAAAATATACACAGAAATATCACTGCCAGCAGGATTCGAACCCACGTTGGCCGTTGTCCACGAGTGTGGCTTACCTCTCACCGTGACGCCTTAAATCACTCTGCTACAGATTTCTAAAAACGCTAGGTACCCTGCTTACAAGCCATGTTTCTTCCCAGCACCGGGCAATATATGTTGCCTACACATAAAGTACACTTACCACATACATCTAATGACATACGCTCACTTTCACCTACATACATACAAGTACAATATACGTATACCCACACATAGGCAACATTTAGGCAACTTTATTCCGAAACGTTTCGCCTACACAGTAGGCTTCTTCAGTCGAGTACAGAAAGTAGGCAGGAGCAGTAGAGATGTGAAGACGATGTAATCAGTCCATCACCCTTGAAGTCGTAGATTTGAGGTTGTCAGTCCCTCAGCCTGGAGAAGTTCTGTTCCAAAGTCTGGAACTAACTGAAGATCAAGCGACAGTGTTGAGACTTAAATACTGTCGGAAGGAGAAGTGCAGAGTAGCAGTAGTAGTAGTAGTGCACTTCTCCTTCCGACAGTATTTAAGTCTCAACACAGTCGCTTTATCTTCAGTTAGTTCCAGACTATGGAACAGAACTTCTCCAGGCTGAGGGACTGACAACCTCAAATCTACGACTTCAAGAGCGATGGACTGATTACATCGTCTTCACATCTCTACTGCTCCTGCCTACTTTCTGTACTCGACTACAGAAGCCTACTGTGTAGGCGAAACGTTTCGGAATAAAGTTGCCTAAATGTTGCCTATGTGTCTTACCTTCCAACCTGTCGGTATTGTATACCATTTGATATTCACCCACATATATACCTAAATACACACCAGGAACGGTGGTGTAAATAAAGGTAACCAGGGTAGATTGTACAGCCTTGTCACACAAGTGTAAAAATGAGAACCCATTAATTTTTTGCATTCTGGCAGGACTGTTGATCTTTTCTTTCTGTTTAATGAGCACGTAAGATGACAGTTCAATCTTACAAACCTTCTACTTACATTCGGTACACACACATACCTGTATTTCCTTGTGTTCTTAAAGATCTTAATCTTGTAATATTTCATTTCCAACATAGGATGCCTGGTCTGGGACCTAGTCCTGAGACCTAACCCTGGGACTTGGCCCTGAGACCTAGCCCTGGGACCTAGCCCTGGGACCTAGCCCTGAGACCTAGCCCTGGGACCTAGCCCTGGGACCGAGCCCTGGGACCGAGCCCTGGGACCTAGCCCTGGGACCGAGCCCTGGGACCGAGCCCTGAGACCTAGCCATGGGACCTAGCCCTGGGACCTAGCCCTGAGACCTAGCCCTGGGACCTAGCCCTGGGACCTAGCCCTGGGACCTAGCCCTGAGACCTAGCCCTGGGACCGAGCCCTGGGACCGAGCCCTGGGACCGAGCCCTAGGGTGAGTGGGAAGGATGAACGTAAGTAAGATGAAGGTGATTGTGGAGGATGAACATGAGAGGAAAGTGATGAAGGTGAGTGTATGAATAAAAGGGTCACAATACCGTGGTTGGAACAAATAACACGTACTTGAGAACGTAATGACGACATTTCGCTCCATCCTGACGTGACAGTAGTCCAGGAGGAAGCGAAACGTTGTTATAAATTCCCCAGGTGTTACTCAGGGTTCTTCATGATGGATGGTGAGTAAGATGCTTAGAGGATGACTTACTCAACACAATATTAAAAATCTTTTCACTTCTAAAGAAATCCTATACCAGTCGTCGTCTCTAGGTTAAAAGATAACTATGGGTCGTACTGAAGAACACAGTCGTCGTCTAAAGGTTAAAAGATAACTATGGGTCGTACTGAAGAACACAGTCGTCGTCTCTAGGTTAAAAGATAACTATGGGTCGTACTGAAGAACACAGTCGTCGTCTAAAGGTTAAAAGATAACTATGGGTCGTACTGAAGAACACAGTCGTCGTCTAAAGGTTAAAAGATAACTATGGGTCGTACTGAAGAACACAGTCGTCGTCTAAAGGTTAAAAGATAACTATGGGTCGTACTGAAGAACACAGTCGTCGTCTCTAGGTTAAAAGATAACTATGGGTCGTACTGAAGAACACAGTCGTCGTCTCTAGGTTAAAAGATAACTATGGGTCGTACTGAAGAACACAGTCGTCGTCTAAAGGTTAAAAGATAACTATGGGTCGTACTGAAGAACACAGTCGTCGGCTAAAGGTTAAAAGATAACTATGGGTTGTACGGAAGAACACAGCCGTCGTCTAAAGGTTAAAATATAACTATGGGTCGTACTGAAGAACACAGTCGTCGGCTAAAGGTTAAAATATAACTATGGGTCGTACGGAAGAACACAGTCGTCGTCTCAAGGTTAAAAGATAACTATGGGTTGTACGGAAGAACACAGCCGTCGTCTCAAGGTTAAAAGATAACTATGGGTTGTACGGAAGAACACAGCCGTCGTCTCAAGGTTAAAAGATAACTATGGGTCGTACGGAAGAACACAGCCGTCGTCTCAAGGTTAAAAGATAACTATGGGTTGTACGGAAGAACACAGCCGTCGTCTCAAGGTTAAAAGATAACTATGGGTCGTACGGAAGAACACAGCCGTCGTCTCAAGGTTAAAAGATAACTATGGGTTGTACGGAAGAACACAGCCGTCGTCTCAAGGTTAAAAGATAACTATGGGTCGTACGGAAGAACACAGTCGTCGTCTCAAGGTTAAATGATAACTATGGGTCGTACGGAAGAACACAGTCGTCGTCTCAAGGTTAAAAGATAACTATGGGTCGTACGGAAGAACACAGCCGTCGTCTCAAGGTTAAAAGATAACTATGGGTCGTACGGAAGAACACAGTCGTCGTCTCAAGGTTAAATGATAACTATGGGTCGTACGGAAGAACACAGTCGTCGTCTCAAGGTTAAATGATAACTATGGGTCGTACGGAAGAACACAGTCGTCGTCTCAAGGTTAAATGATAACTATGGGTCGTACGGAAGAACACAGTCGTCGTCTCAAGGTTAAATGATAACCGAGAGAGAGAACTCATACATAAGGTGAAACACTAGGAGAACCCTGGCTGTCTTCAAGAAGAACCTTGATACTTATGACCATGGCAGGCGGGTACCAACAGCCTGACTGATCAGCCAGCAGCCAGGAGGCCTCGTCTGGTAACTTTTAGTGTTCGGCAGAAAACGAACGCTGAAAGATACGATCATATGTCCCTAGCTGCCAGACGTAAGCCATTTTTTTTTGTATTGGTGTGTTGCAGTTGTTGTTGCTGCTGCTGCTACTACTACCTGGTACACTGCGACTCACCTGTTGTACTGGTGTTACAGTGGGTGTTGCTGCTACCTGGTACACTGCGACTCACCTGTTGTACTGGTGTTACAGTGGGTGTTGCTGCTACCTGGTACACTGTGACTCACCTGTTGTACTGATGTTACAGTGGGTGTTGCTACTACCTGGTACACTGTGACTCACCTGTTGTACTGGTGTTACAGTGGGTGTTGCTGCTACCTGGTACACTGCGACTCACCTGTTGTACTGGTGTTACAGTGGGTGTTGCTACTACCTGGTACACTGTGACTCACCTGTTGTACTGGTGTTACAGTGGGTGTTGCTGCTACCTGGTACACTGTGACTCACCTGTTGTACTGATGTTACAGTGGGTGTTGCTACTACCTGGTACACTGTGACTCACCTGTTGCACTGATGTTACAGTGGGTGTTGCTACTACCTGGTACACTGCGACTCACCTGTTGTACTGATGTTACAGTGGGTGTTGCTGCTACCTGGTACACTGCGACTCACCTGTTGTACTGATGTTACAGTGGGTGTTGCTGCTACCTGGTACACTGTGATTCACTTGTTGTACTGGTGTTACAGTGGCTGTTGCTGCTACCTGGTACACTGTGACTCACCTGTTGCACTGGTTTTACAGTGGGTGTTGCTGCTACCTGGTACACTGTGACTCACCTGTTGTACTGGTGTTACAGTGGGTGTTGCTACTACCTGGTACACTGTGACTCACCTGTTGTACTGGTGTTACAGTGGGTGTTGCTGCTACCTGGTACACTGCGACTCACCTGTTGTACTGATGTTACAGTGGGTGTTGCTACTACCTGGTACACTGCGACTCACCTGTTGTACTGATGTTACAGTGGGTGTTGCTGCTACCTGGTACACTGCGACTCACCTGTTGTACTGATGTTACAGTGGGTGTTGCTGCTACCTGGTACACTGTGATTCACTTGTACTGGTGTTACAGTGGCTGTTGCTGCTACCTGGTACACTGTGACTCACCTGTTGCACTGGTGTTACAGTGGGTGTTGCTGCTACTTGGTACACTGTGACTCACCTGTTGCACTGGTGTTACAGTGGGTGTTGCTGCTACCTGGTACACTGTGACTCACCTGTTGCACTGGTGTTACAGTGGGTGTTGCTGCTACCTGGTACACTGCGACTCACCTGTTGCACTGGTGTTACAGTGGGTGTTGCTGCTACCTGGTACACTGCGACTCACCTGTTGCACTGGTGTTACAGTGGGTGTTGCTGCTACCTGGTACACTGTGACTCACCTGTTGCACTGGTGTTACAGTGGGTGTTGCTGCTACCTGGTACACTGCGACTCACCTGTTGCACTGGTGTTACAGTGGGTGTTGCTGCTACCTGGTACACTGTGACTCACTTGTTGCACTGGTGTTACAGTGGGTGTTGCTGCTACCTGGTACACTGCGACTCACCTGTTGCACTGGTGTTACAGTGGGTGTTGCTACTACCTGGTACACTGCGACTCACCTGTTGCACTGGTGTTACAGTGGGTGTTACAGTGGGTGTTACAGTGGGTGCTCACACATGTACACTGATATTTTCGGTTTCAATGGTGACAAAATATCCACGTTGCCCTGCTCATATTCCCTCCCTTGAACCCTTCCATCTCTACATCTTCCTCCATCCCTCTAATTATTCCATCTCTGCCTTTATCCTCCCTCCCCGTCTCTCTCTCTCCCTGTCTCTCTCTCTCTCTCTCTCTCTGCCATCGAAAAATACGGAAACAGGTGTTATGTAGAGGAGGGAATGATATGAGAGTTAAGGGGACACCTAAAGCTGAGCTGAGGGGAGTAAGGAAAATGGAGGTTGGGAGGGAGGAAAATAGGGCAGGGAGGAAAAGAGAGGGAAGGGAGAAGAAGAGAGCGAGAGTAAAAGGGATGGACGGATGGGAAAGGGGACAAGATGAGAAAAAGAGGGAAAGAAGAAAATCGAAGGGGAGGGGAGGAGAGGGGAGGAGAGGGGAGGAGAGGAGAGGAGAGGAGAGGGGAGGGGAGGGGAGGGGAGGGGAGAGGAGAGGAGAGG
>NC_091357.1:6462759-6482759 GCF_038502225.1 Cherax quadricarinatus
GGTAATTTATCCTTGTGTATTAAGGGAGGATGTTGAAGAGCTTGCTCCCTTTACAATTATTTTATCATCTATTGAAAAGCCATTGGCTTTTCAATAGGAGATTTAGCAGTCTGTTGAGTATCTTACTTTCGTATTGCAATAATTTAGGTTTGCAGATTTAAGGACAACCCTCTTAGGGAGCATATGCACTTCAAGGGACTTCAGGAATTACCAATAATTTAGGTGCCTGACTTAATTTGTTAGAACAGTGAAGCTTCTTGTACACACTCCGTATCTGCAGTTTCGCCAGCCTTAACAATTTCTGCAAGTGTGCAGGAATATTCCAGTCTAGAACCAACCAGTGACTTGTGTACCACTGGACTGCCATCTCTTATTTTGAAGGTCCTAAAGAACACGAAGGCACAGTGTGACTAGTGTAAGAATGGTATATAATACCGACAAGATGAAATTAAGACACATGTGCAACATCTGGGTATCTTTATTGTAGACGTTTCGCCATCCAGTGGCTTTATCAATACAAATTCAAGGACATAACTTGAAGACAGTAGAACTATGTACAGAAGATGAGGTAATCAGTCCCTCAACCTAGGAGTAGGTGCGAAGATCACCAGAATCTCCACGACTATGGTGCTCTTCGCACCTACTCCTAGACTGAGGGACTGATTACCTCATCTTCTGTACATAGTCCTACTGTCTTCAAGTTATGTCCTGGAATTTGTATCGATAAAGCCACTGGATGGCGAAACGTCTACAATAAAGATACCCAGATGTTGCACATGTGTCTTAATTTCACAGTGTGACTAGTTAATAGTCCAAAAACGGACCGAAACGTCGTGATAGTTCCTTTTTTCTATGTTCGGGCTATTGCGTTTTGAAGGTTCTAGATACCAAGCCGTTCATTTTCCTAGCGGCTGTGAAAATAACACTGGATCTCAAACGTAAGATCTGATATTATCACAGCTAAATTCCTCATCAATAGTAAGTCCCTCTTCCACTGAATGATTTGAGTTTATATACTTCGTTCCGTTATTTCTTCAATGAATATCGTATTATTGTAAGTGACCACTGGAAGACTTGCTTTACATCAATTTGGAGAGCAGCTGTGTCATCAATGAACGCCACTTGTACATCAATGTAGCATCTTCTGCAAAGGAATACTGTACTTGCGTTTTTTTGTGAGAGAATTAGTAAGAAAACTGGAGGCGAGTACTGGTCGATGAGAACATTGGATGATCAGGGTACTGGATGATCACAATACAGGATGATCACAATACTGGATGATCAGGGTATTGAATGATCAGGTTACCAGATGATCCCAATACTGGATGACTGGGTTACCAGATGATCACTATCCTGGATGATCAGGTTCCCACATGATCACTATACAGGTTAATCAACATAAATCAGCGTATGGGCAGATGAAACCAACAACAGAACCAAACCTGAGACAGCATTTCAAGGTGGCAACTCTGAGGGCTCTCAACTGTTATGGTGGTCAGGCAACCCGACTCGAGGCCAGGAACACAACCTTGGCTACAAGTTACAGGTATATCACAGGTCGAGCAGCGGGGGGACGATGACCTACCCCCAACCCCCAGAAACTAACAACAAATAGCCCCCTAACAGTTCAATTTCACCTCCAATTCCATTACATAATTTTGGGAAAGTGGTGGAAGAGTTGAGGAGGGAGAGGGAGAGGGAGAGGGAGAAGAGAAGAGAGGGGAGGGAGGGAGAGGACAAAGGCAAAAACTGCGATCATAAGAGTCACAAAAATCACTGCTGGTCCATAAATAAGACCCAGGGTACACTTTTTTGACTAGTTACTTTCCGCAAAAAGTGGGAGGCGAGGAGTAGGTGGGAGGGGGAGGGTGATGTGGCATGGGGTGGGGGATTTGTGGCATGGGGGGGAGTTGAGGCATGGAGGGAGTTGTGGCATGGAGGGAGTTGTGGCATGGGGGGAGTTGTGGCATGGGGGGGAGTTGTGGCATGGGGGGGAGTTGTGGCATGGGGGGGAGTTGTGGCATGGGAGGGAGTTGTGGCATGGGAGGGAGTGGTGGCATGGGGGAGAGTTGTGGCATGGGGGGAGTTGTGGCATGGGGGGGAGTTGTGGCATGGGGGGAGTTGTGGCATGGGGGGAGTTGTGGCATGGGGGAGTTGTGGCATGGGGGGAGTTGTGGCATGGGGGGAGTTGTGGCATGGGGGGAGTTGTGGCAGGGGGGGGGAGTTGTGGCATGGGGGGGGAGTTGTGGCATGGGGGGGAGTTGTGGCATGGGGGGGAGTTGTGGCATGGGAGGGAGTTGTGGCATGGGAGGGCGTTGTGGCATGGGGGAGAGTTGTGGCATGGGGGAGAGTTGTGGCATGGGGGAGGAGTTGTGGCATGGGGGGAGTTGTGGCATGGGGGGAGTTGTGGCATGGGGGGAGTTGTGGCATGGGGGGAGTTGTGGCATGGGGGGAGTTGTGGCATGGGGGGAGTTGTGGCATGGGGGGAGTTGTGGCATGGGGGGAGTTGTGGCATGGGGGGAGTTGTGGCATGGGGGAGTTGTGGCATGGGGGGAGTTGTGGCATGGGGGGAGTTGTGGCATGGGGGGAGTTGTGGCATGGGGGAGTTGTGGCATGGGGGAGTTGTGGGATGGGGGGAGTTGTGGCATGGGGGAGTTGTGGCATGGGGGGAGTTGTGGCATGGGGGAGTTGTGGCATGGGGGAGTTGTGGCATGGGGGGAGTTGTGGCATGGGGGGAGTTGTGGCATGGGGGAGTTGTGGCATGGGGGAGTTGTGGCATGTTGGGAGTTGTGGCATGGGGGGAGTTGTGGCATGGGGGGAGTTGTGGCATGGGGGGAGTTGTGGCATGGGGGAGTTGTGGCATGGGGGGAGTTGTGGCATGGGGGAGTTGTGGCATGGGGGGAGTTGTGGCATGGGGGAGTTGTGGCATGGGCGAGTTGTGGCATGGGGGAGTTGTGGCATGGGAGGGAGTTGTGGCATGGGAGGGAGTTGTGGCATGGGAGGGAGTTGTGGCATGGGAGGGAGTTGTGGCATGGGAGGGAGTTGTGGCATGGGGGGAGTTAAGGCATGGGGGAGTTGTGGCATGGGAGGGAATTGTGGCATGGGGGGTGTTGAGGCATGGGGGAGTTGTGGCATGGGAGGGAGTTGTGGCATCGGGGGTGTTGAGGCATGGGGGAGTTGTGGCATGGGGGGAGTTGTGGCATGGGGGAGTTGTGGCATGGGGGGAGTTGTGGCATGGGGGGAGTTGTGGCATGGGGGAGTTGTGGCATGGGGGAGTTGTGGCATGGGGGAGTTGAGGCATGGGGGAGTTGTGGCATGGGGGGAGTTGTGGCATGGGGGAGTTGTGGCATGGGGGGAGTTGTTGCATGGGGGAGTTGAGGCATGGGGGAGTTGTGGCATGGGGGAGTTGTGGCATGGGGGAGTTGTGGCATGGGGGGAGTTGTGGCATGGGGGAGTTGTGGCATGGGGGGAGTTGTGGCATGGGGGGAGTTGTGGCATGGGGGGAGTTGTGGCATGGGGGAGTTGTGGCATGGGAGGAGTTGTGGCATGGGGGGAGTTGTGGCATGGGGGGAGTTGTGGCATGGGGGGAGTTGTGGCATGGGGGAGTTGTGGCATGGGGGGAGTTGTGGCATGGGGGAGTTGTGGCATGGGGGGAGTTGTGGCATGGGGGGAGTTGTGGCATGGGGGGAGTTGTGGCATGGGGGGAGTTGTGGCATGGGGGGAGTTGTGGCATGGGGGGAGTTGTGGCATGGGGGGAGTTGTGGCATGGGGGGATTTGTGTCATGGGGGGAGTTGTGGCATGGAGGGAGTTGTGGCATGGGCGGAGTTGTGGCATGGGGGGAGTTGTGGCATGGGGGGGAGAAAGAAGGAGAGGGAGATTTTTCTTTTTTGTATTTCACATAAAATGTTAAGAATTTCATTAATTTTAATATTAAAATATATAGAGCAAATACTGATTTAAAATTATAATTATCTGCTTCTACGAGAGAGAGAGAGAGAGAGAGAGAGAGAGAGAGAGAGAGAGAGAGAGAGAGAGAGAGAGAGAGAGAGAGAGAGAGAAGAGAGAGAAAGCTGGCGCTTTCGACCGGGTGTGGCACCAGGGCCTCTTAGCAAAACTTCAAGCACTGGGAATTGCAGGCTCTACGCTATGTCTCCTCAGTGATTACCTTCATGGTAGATCTCTAAGTGTAGTCCTCAATGGAACGGAATCAGCAAGGCATCCTATTGGGGCAAGTGTTCCACAAGGAAGCGTGCTGGGTCCACTGTTATGGAATGTCTACTTCAACGACCTTCTTCATCTCATCCCAGAATCACACGCATATGCAGACGACTGTACACTGACATTTACTTATCCAAGAGAAGAAATGCCAGCTGCTCTAAGCTACATCAATCACCAGCTGAGAGCTATATCAGCTTGGGGAAATAGATGGCAAGTAACATTTGCACCTGAGAAAACGCAAATGATGATCGTCTCTAGGCACCATGATGGTAATGCTGGTGCAGTAGTAAGGATGAATGGGAGGATGTTGGCACCTGGAGAAGAAGTTGATATCCTTGGGGTGAAATTTGACTCCAAACTAACCATGAAGAACCATGTTGTAAATCTTGCAAACAAGGCAGCCAGGAAGCTTACAGCACTTCGCCGTATCTCGCATCTGCTTGACAGTAGGGGTTGCAAGATCCTGTACGAGGCACAAGTACGCTCACACCTTGAGTATGCTCCACTTTCTTGGTTTGCCTGCCCCCCCCCCCTCTCATCTGCGACTGCTTGACAGAGTAGAGAACAGAGCAAGACGTCTCATCTCTCGCCTGGACCCATCCTGGATAGATCTGTCATTTCAGCAGAGCCTTCAACATAGGAGGGATGTGGGTGGCCTTACTGTTATGTACAAGGCCAATATTGTCAAAATACCACACTTGGATCCACTTCGAGGACAGCGTGAAACAAGCTTTTATGCCACAAGACGGGCAGAAAGCAGCAACTTCACTCTGGCTGTACCCTTCTCCAGAACATCACTCCATCTGAGATCATACATACCCAGGATGACTCGAGTATGGAACACATTCATACAGCATAATGATGTCAACGAGATAAAGTCAGTTGATCAAATGAAAATGCTGGCCCACAGATGGCTCCAACTTCATCCTGTCCCGTACTTGTATGTCTCATAACAATAAAAATGCTTTCAAATGAGCTGATGTAGGTAACAGCTCTTAGCTTGCCAATAAAGTTAGGAATCCTTAACCTGTAATATAGCTGTCAATAAAGCTAGGGAGCCTTAACCTTGTCAAACCCTGTGTAAAAAAAAAGAAAGAAAGAGAGAGAGAGAGAGAGAGAGAGGGGGGGAGCGGCAAGGTACACACAAGGTAATATAATATTCATGGTTCTGGGCTGAAACATTTTCTTACAGATATTCACAATTAAGACTACAAAAATGTGTAGGATTTTCAGTGATGACTACACTGTAGCTCCCACCATGACTACACTGTAGCTCCCACCATGACTACACTGTAGCTCCCACCATGACTAGACTGTAACTCCCACCATGACTACACTGTAGCTCTCACCATGACTACACTGTAGCTCCCACCATGACTACACTGTAGCTCCCACCATGACTACACTGTAGCTCTCACCATGACTACACTGTAGCTCTCACCATGACTACACTGTAGCTCTCACCATGACTACACTGTAGCTCCCACCATGACTACACTGTAGCTCCCACCATGACTACACTGTAGCTCCCACCATGACTAGACTGTAGCTCCCACCATGACTAGACTGTAGCTCCCACCATGACTACACTGTAGCTCTCACCATGACTACACTGTAGCTCCCACCATGACTACACTGTAGCTCCCACCATGACTACACTGTAGCTCTCACCATGACTACACTGTAGCTCTCACCATGACTACACTGCAGCTCTCACCATGACTACACTGCAGCTCCCACCATGACTACACTGTAGCTCCCACCATGACTACACTGTAGCTCCCACCATGACTACACTGTAGCTCCCACCATGACTACACTGTAGCTCCCACCATGACTACACTGTAGCTCTCACCATGACTACACTGTAGCTCCCACCATGACTACACTGTAGCTCCCACCATCACTACACTGTAGCTCCCACCATGACTACACTAGCTCCCACCATGACTACACTGTAGCTCCCACCATGACTACACTGTAGCTCCCACCATGACTACACTGTAGCTCTCACCATAACTACACTGTAGCTCCCACCATGACTACACTGTAGCTCCCACAATGACTACACTGTAGCTCCCACCATGACTACACTGTAGCTCCCACCATGACTACACTGTAGCTCCCACCATGACTACACTGTAGCTCCCACCATGACTACACTGTAGCTCCCACCATGACTACACTGTAGCTCCCACCATGACTACACTGTAGCTCCCACGACTACACTGTAGCTCCCACCATCACTACACTGTAGCTCCCACCATGACTACACTGTAGCTCCCATGACTACACTGTAGCTCCCACCATGACTACACTGTAGCTCCCATCATGACTACACTGTAGCTCCCACCATGACTACACTGTAGCTCTCACCATGACTACACTGTAGCTCCCACCATGACTACACTGTAGCTCCCACGACTACACTGTAGCTCCCACCATGACTACACTGTAGCTCCCACCATGACTACACTGTAGCTCCCACCATGACTACACTGTAGCTCCCACCATCACTACACTGTAGCTCCCACCATGACTACACTGTAGCTCCCACCATGACTACACTGAAGCTCCCAACATGACTACACTGTAGCTCCCACCATGACTACACTGTAGCTCCCACCATGACTAGACTGTAGCTCCCACCATGACTAGATTGTAGCTCCCACCATGACTACACTGTAGCTCTCACCATGACTACACTGTAGCTCCCACCATGACTACACTGTAGCTCCCACCATGACTACACTGTAGCTCTCACCATGACTACACTGTAGCTCTCACCATGACTACACTGTAGCTCTCACCATGACTACACTGCAGCTCCCACCATGACTACACTGTAGCTCCCACCGTGACTACACTGTAGCTCCCACCATGACTACACTGTAGCTCCCACCATGACTACACTGTAGCTCCCACCATGACTACACTGTAGCTCCCACCATGACTACACTGTAGCTCTCACCATGACTACACTGTAGCTCCCACCATCACTACACTGTAGCTCCCACCATGACTACACTGTAGCTCCCACCATGACTACACTGTAGCTCCCACCATGACTACACTGTAGCTCCCACCATGACTACACTGTAGCTCCCACCATGACTACACTGTAGCTCCCACCATGACTACACTGTAGCTCCCACCATGACTACACTGTAGCTCCCACCATGACTACACTGTAGCTCCCACCATGACTACACTGTAGCTCCCACCATGACTACACTGTAGCTCCCACCATGACTACACTGTAGCTCCCACCATGACTACACTGTAGCTCCCACCATGACTACACTGTAGCTCCCACCATGACTACACTGTAGCTCCCACCATGACTACACTGTAGCTCCCACCATGACTACACTGTAGCTCCCACCATGACTACACTGTAGCTCTCACCATGACTACACTGTAGCTCTCACCATGACTACACTGTAGCTCCCACCATGACTACACTGTAGCTCTCACCATGACTACACTGTAGCTCTCACCATGACTACACTGTAGCTCCCACCATGACTACACTGTAGCTCCCACCATGACTACACTGTAGCTCCCACCATGACTACACTGTAGCTCCCACCATGACTACACTGTAGCTCTCACCATGACTACACTGTAGCTCCCACCATGACTACACTGTAGCTCCCACGACTACACTGTAGCTCCCACGACTACACTGTAGCTCCCACCATGACTACACTGTAGCTCCCACCATGACTACACTGTAGCTCCCACCATGACTACACTGTAGCTCCCACCATGACTACACTGTAGCTCCCACCATGACTACACTGTAGCTCCCACCATGACTACACTGTAGCTCCCACCATGACTACACTGTAGCTCCCACCATCACTACACTGTAGCTCCCACCATCACTACACTGTAGCTCCCACCATCACTACACTGTAGCTCCCACCATCACTACACTGTAGCTCCTACCATGACTACACTGTAGCTCCCACCATGACTACACTGTAGCTCCCACCATGACTACACTGTAGCTCCCACCATGACTACACTGTAGCTCCCACCATGACTACACTGTAGCTCCCACCATGACTACACTGTAGCTCCCACCATGACTACACTGTAGCTCCCACCATGACTACACTGTAGCTCCCACCATGACTACACTGTAGCTCCCACCATCACTACACTGTAGCTCCCACCATCACTACACTGTAGCTCCCACCATCACTACACTGTAGCTCCCACCATCACTACACTGTAGCTCCCACCATCACTACACTGTAGCTCCCACCACCACTACACTGTAGCTCCCACCATGACTACACTGTAGCTCCCACCATCACTACACTGTAGCTCCCACCATCACTACACTGTAGCTCCCACCATCACTACACTGTAGCTCCCACCACTACACTGTAGCTCCCACCATCACTACACTGTAGCTCCCATCACTACACTGTAGCTCCCACCATCACTACACTGTAGCTCCCACCATAACTACACTGTAGCTCCCACCATCACTACACTGTAGCTCCCACCATCACTACACTGTAGCTCCCACCATCACTACACTGTAGCTCCCACCATGACTACACTGTAGCTCCCACCATGACTACACTGTAGCTCCCACCATGACTACACTGTAGCTCTCACCATGACTACACTGTAGCTCCCACCATGACTCCACTGTAGCTCCCACCATGACTACACTGTAGCTCCCACCATGACTACACTGTAGCTCCCACCATGACTACACTGTAGCTCACACCATGACTACACTGTAGCTCCCACCATGACTACACTGTAGCTCCCACGACTATGACTACACTGTAGCTCCCACCTCCCACCATGACTGTAGCTCCCACACTACACTGTAGCTCCCACCATGACTACACTGTAGCTCCCACCATGACTACACTGTAGCTCCCACCATGACTACACTGTAGCTCCCACCATGTAGCTCCCACCATGACTACTGTAGCTCCCACCATCCCACTACTACACTGTAGCTCCCACCATGACTACACTGTAGCTCCCACCATGACTACACTGTAGCTCCCACCATGACTACACTAGCTCCCACCATGACTACACTGTAGCTCCCACCATGACTACACTGTAGCTCCCACCATGACTACACTGTAGCTCCCACCATGACTACACTGTAGCTCCCACCATGACTACACTGTAGCTCCCACCATGACTACACTGTAGCTCCCACCATGACTACACTGTAGCTCCCACCATGACTACACTGTAGCTCCCACCATGTAGCTCTACTACACTGTAGCTCCCACCATGACTACACTGTAGCTCCCACCATGTACTACACTGTAGCTCCCACCATGACTACACTGTAGCTCCCACCATGACTACACTGTAGCTCCCACCATGACTACACTGTAGCTCCCACCATGACTACACTGTAGCTCCCACCATGACTACACTGTAGCTCCCACCATGACTACACTGTAGCTCCCACCATGACTACACTGTAGCTCCCACCATGACTACACTGTAGCTCCCACCATCACTACACTGTAGCTCCCACCATCACTACACTGTAGCTCCCATCACTACACTGTAGCTCCCACCATGACTACACTGTAGCTCCCACCATCACTACACTGTAGCTCCCACCATCACTACACTGTAGCTCCCACCATCACTACACTGTAGCTCCCATATGACTACACTGTAGCTCTCACCATGACTACACTGTAGCTCCCACCATGACTACACTGTAGCTCCCACCATCACTACACTGTAGCTCCCACCATCACTACACTGTAGCTCCCACCATGACTACACTGTAGCTCCCATCACTACACTGTAGCTCCCACCATGACTACACTGTAGCTCCCACCATCACTACACTGTAGCTCCCACCATCACTACACTGTAGCTCCCACCATCACTACACTGTAGCTCCCACCATCACTACACTGTAGCTCCCACCATCACTACACTGTAGCTCCCACCATCACTACACTGTAGCTCCCACCATGACTACACTGTAGCTCCCACCATGACTACACTGTAGCTCCCACCATGACTACACTGTAGCTCCCACCATGACTACACTGTAGCTCCCACCATCACTACACTGTAGCTCCCACCATCACTACACTGTAGCTCCCACCATGACTACACTGTAGCTCCCACCATGACTACACTGTAGCTCCCACCATGACGACACTCTAGCTCCCCCCATCACTACACTGTAGCTCCCATCTACACTGTAGCTCCCACCATACACTGTAGCTCCCACCATCACTACACTGTAGCTCCCACCATCACTACACTGTAGCTCCCATCACTACACTGTAGCTCCCACCATCTCCCACTACACTGTAGCTCCCACCATCACTACACTGTAGCTCCCACCATGACTACACTGTAGCTCCCACCATCACTACACTGTAGCTCCCACCATGACTACACTGTAGCTCCCACCATGACTACACTGTAGCTCCCACCATCACTACTAGCTCTCACTGTAGCTCCCACCATGACTACACTGTAGCTCCCACCATGACTACACTGTAGCTCCCACCATCACTACACTGTAGCTCCCACCATGACTACACTGTAGCTCCCACCATCACTACACTGTAGCTCCCACCATGACTACACTGTAGCTCCCACCATGACTACACTGTAGCTCCCACCATGACTACACTGTAGCTCCCACCATGACTACACTGTAGCTCCCACCATGACTACACTGTAGCTCTCACCATGACTACACTGTAGCTCCCACCATGACTACACTGTAGCTCCCACCATGACTACACTGTAGCTCCCACCATGACTACACTGTAGCTCCCACCATGACTACACTGTAGCTCCCACCATGACTACACTGTAGCTCCCACCATGACTACACTGTAGCTCCCACCATCACTACACTGTAGCTCTCACCATGACTACACTGTAGCTCCCACCATCACTACACTGTAGCTCCCACCATCACTACACTGTAGCTCTCACCATGACTACACTGTAGCTCCCACCATCACTACACTGTAGCTCCCACCATGTAGCTCTCACTACACTGTAGCTCCCACCATCACTACACTGTAGCTCCCACCATCACTACACTGTAGCTCCCACCATGACTACACTGTAGCTCCCACCATCACTACACTGTAGCTCCCACCATGACTACACTGTAGCTCCCACCATGACTACACTGTAGCTCCCACCATGACTACACTGTAGCTCCCACCATGACTACACTGTAGCTCCCACCATGACTACACTGTAGCTCCCACCATGACTACACTGTAGCTCCCACCATGACTACACTGTAGCTCCCACCATGACTACACTGTAGCTCCCACCATGACTACACTGTAGCTCCCACCATGACTACACTGTAGCTCCCACCATGACTACCCTGTAGCTCCCACCATGACTACACTGTAGCTCCCACCATGACTACACTGTAGCTCCCACCATGACTACACTGTAGCTCCCACCATGACTACACTGTAGCTCCCACCATGACTACACTGTAGCTCCCACCATGACTACACTGTAGCTCCCACCATGACTACACTGTAGCTCCCACCATGACTACACTGTAGCTCCCACCATGACTACACTGTAGCTCCCACTACTACACTGTAGCTCCCACCATGACTACACTGTAGCTCCCACCATGACTACACTGTAGCTCCCACCATGACTACACTGTAGCTCCCACCATGACTACACTGTAGCTCCCACCATGACTACACTGTAGCTCCCACCATGACTACACTGTAGCTCCCACCATGACTACACTGTAGCTCCCACTGTAGCTCCCACCACTACACTGTAGCTCCCACCACTGTAGCTACATGACTGTAGCTCCCACCATGACTACACTGTAGCTCCCACCATCACTACACTGTAGCTACACTGTAGCTCTCACCATGACTACACTGTAGCTCCCACCATGACTACACTGTAGCTCCCACCATCACTACACTGTAGCTCCCACCATGACTACACTGTAGCTCCCACCATGACTACACTGTAGCTCCCACCCTGACTACACTGTAGCTCCCACCATGACTACACTGTAGCTCCCACCATGACTACACTGTAGCTCCCACCATGACTACACTGTAGCTCCCACCATGACTACACTGTAGCTCCCACCATGTAGCTACCATGACTACACTGTAGCTCCCACCATGACTACACTGTAGCTCCCACCATCACTACACTGTAGCTCCCACCATGACTACACTGTAGCTCCCACCATGACTACACTGTAGCTCCCACCATGACTACACTGTAGCTCCCACCATGACTACACTGTAGCTCCCACCATGACTACACTGTAGCTCCCACCATGACTACACTGTAGCTCCCACCATGACTACACTGTAGCTCCCACCATGACTACACTGTAGCTCCCACCATGACTACACTGTAGCTCCCACCATCACTACACTGTAGCTCCCACCATGACTACACTGTAGCTCCCACCATCACTACACTGTAGCTCTCACCATGACTACACTGTAGCTCCCACCATCACTACACTGTAGCTCCCACCATGACTACACTGTAGCTCCCACCATGACTACACTGTAGCTCCCACCATGACTACACTGTAGCTCCCACCATGACTACACTGTAGCTCCCACCATGACTACACTGTAGCTCCCACCATGACTACACTGTAGCTCCCACCATGACTACACTGTAGCTCCCACCATGACTACACTGTAGCTCCCACCATGACTACACTGTAGCTCCCACCATGACTACACTGTAGCTCCCACCATGACTACACTGTAGCTCCCACCATGACTACACTGTAGCTCCCACCATGACTACACTGTAGCTCCCACCACTACATGTACTACACTGTAGCTCCCACCATGACTACACTGTAGCTCCCACCATGACTACACTGTAGCTCCCACCATGACTATGTACTACACTGTAGCTCCCACCATGACTACACTGTAGCTCCCACCATGACTACACTGTAGCTCCCACCATGACTACACTGTAGCTCTCACCATGACTACACTGTAGCTCCCACCATCACTACACTGTAGCTCCCACCATGACTACACTGTAGCTCCCACCATGACTACACTGTAGCTCTCACCATGACTACACTGTAGCTCCCACCATGACTACACTGTAGCTCCCACCATGACTACACTGTAGCTCCCACCATGACTACACTGTAGCTCTCACCATGACTACACTGTAGCTCCCACCATGTAGCTCCCACACTACACTGTAGCTCCCACCATGACTACACTGTAGCTCCCACCTACACTGTAGCTACACTACACTGTAGCTCCCACCATGACTACACTGTAGCTCCCACCATGACTACACTGTAGCTCCCACCATGACTACACTGTAGCTCCCACCATGACTACACTGTAGCTCCCACCATGACTACATGTAGCTCCCACATGAGCTACACTGTAGCTCCCACCATGACTACACTGTAGCTCCCACCATGACTACACTGTAGCTCCCACCATGACTACACTGTACTACACTGTAGCTCCCACCATGACTACACTGTAGCTCTCACCATGACTACACTGTAGCTCCCACCATGACTACACTGTAGCTCCCACCATGACTACACTGTAGCTCCCACCATGACTACACTGTAGCTCTCCCACCATGTACTACACTGTAGCTCCCACCATGTACTACACTGTAGCTCCCACCATGACTACACTGTAGCTCCCACCATGACTACACTGTAGCTCCCACCATGACTACACTGTAGCTCCCACCATGTAGCTACACTGTAGCTCTCACCATGACTACACTGTAGCTCCCACCATCACTACACTGTAGCTCCCACCATCACTACACTGTAGCTCTCACCATGACTACACTGTAGCTCCCACCATCACTACACTGTAGCTCCCACCATCACTACACTGTAGCTCTCACCATGACTACACTGTAGCTCCCACCATGACTACACTGTAGCTCCCACCATCACTACACTGTAGCTCTCACCATGACTACACTGTAGCTCCCATCACTACACTGTAGCTCCCACCATGACTACACTGTAGCTCCCACCATGACTACACTGTAGCTCCCACCATGACTACACTGTAGCTCCCACCATGACTACACTGTAGCTCCCACCATGACTACACTGTAGCTCCCACCATGACTACACTGTAGCTCCCACCATGACTACACTGTAGCTCCCACCATGACTACACTGTAGCTCCCACCATGACTACACTGTAGCTCCCACCATGACTACACTGTAGCTCCCACCATGACTACACTGTAGCTCCCACCATGACTACACTGTAGCTCCCACCATGACTACACTGTAGCTCCCACCATGACTACACTGTAGCTCCCACCATGACTACACTGTAGCTCCCACCATGACTACACTGTAGCTCCCACCATGACTACACTGTAGCTCCCACCATGACTACACTGTAGCTCCCACCATGACTACACTGTAGCTCCCACCATGACTACACTGTAGCTCTCACCATGACTACACTGTAGCTCCCACCATGACTACACTGTAGCTCCCACCATGACTACACTGTAGCTCCCACCATGACTACACTGTAGCTCCCACCATGACTACACTGTAGCTCCCACCATGACTACACTGTAGCTCCCACCATGACTACACTGTAGCTCCCACCATGACTACACTGTAGCTCCCACCATGACTACACTGTAGCTCCCACCATGACTACACTGTAGCTCCCACCATGACTACACTGTAGCTCCCACCATCACTACACTGTAGCTCCCACCATGACTACACTGTAGCTCCCACCATGACTACACTGTAGCTCCCACCATGACTACACTGTAGCTCCCACCATGACTACACTGTAGCTCCCACCATGACTACACTGTAGCTTCCACCATGACTACACTGTAGCTCCCACCATGACTACACTGTAGCTCCCACCATGACTACACTGTAGCTCCCACCATGACTACACTGTAGCTCCCACCATGACTACACTGTAGCTCCCACCATGACTACACTGTAGCTCCCACCATGACTACACTGTAGCTCCCACCATGACTACACTGTAGCTCCCACCATGACTACACTGTAGCTCCCACCATGACTACACTGTAGCTCCCACCATGACTACACTGTAGCTCCCACCATGACTACACTGTAGCTCCCACCATGACTACACTGTAGCTCCCACCATGACTACACTGTAGCTCCCACCATGACTACACTGTAGCTCTCACCATGACTACACTGTAGCTCCCACCATGACTACACTGTAGCTCCCACCATGACTACACTGTAGCTCCCACCATGACTACGCTGTAGCTCCCACCATGACACTACTCCCACTGTACACTGTAGCTCCCATGACTACATGACTACACTGTAGCTCCCACCATGACTACACTGTAGCTCCCACCATGACTACACTGTAGCTCCCACCATGACTACACTGTAGCTCCCACCATGACTACACTGTAGCTCCCACCATGACTACACTGTAGCTCCCACCATGACTACACTGTAGCTCCCACCATGACTACACTGTAGCTCCCACCATGACTACACTGTAGCTCCCACCATGACTACACTGTAGCTCCCCATGACTACACTGTAGCTACCATGACTACACTGTAGATCCCACCATGTCTACACTGTAGCTCCCACCATGACTACACTGTAGCTCCCACCATGACTACACTGTAGCTCCCACCATGACTACACTGTAGCTCCCACCATGACTACACTGTAGCTCCCACCATGACTACACTGTAGCTCCCACCAAGACTACACTGGAGCTCCCACCATCCCACCATGACTACACTGTAGCTCCCACCATGACTACACTGTAGCTCTCACCATGACTACACTGTAGCTCCCACCATGACTACACTGTAGCTCCCACCATGACTACACTGTAGCTCCCACCATGACTACACTGTAGCTCCCACCATCACTACACTGTAGCTCCCACCATCACTACACTGTAGCTCCCACCATCACTACACTGTAGCTCCCACCATCACTACACTGTAGCTCTCACCATGACTACACTGTAGCTCCCATCACTACACTGTAGCTCTCACCATGACTACACTGTAGCTCCCACCATGACTACACTGTAGCTCCCACCATCACTACACTGTAGCTCTCACCATGACTACACTGTAGCTCCCACCATGTACTCCCACCATCTACACTGTAGCTCCCACTACACTGTAGCTCCCACACTGTAGCTCTCCACCATCACCATGACTACACTGTAGCTCCCACCATGACTACACTGTAGCTCCCACCATGACTACACTGTAGCTCCCACCATGACTACACTGTAGCTCCCACCATGACTACACTGTAGCTCCCACCATGACTACACTGTAGCTCCCACCATGACTACACTGTAGCTCCCACCATGACTACACTGTAGCTCCCACCATTACTACACTGTAGCTCCCACCATGACTACACTGTAGCTCCCACCATGACTACACTGTAGCTCCCACCATGACTACACTGTAGCTCCCACCATGACTACACTGTAGCTCCCACCATGACTACACTGTAGCTCTCACCATGACTACACTGTAGCTCCCACCATGACTACACTGTAGCTCCCACCATGACTACACTGTAGCTCCCACCATGACTACACTGTAGCTCCCACCATGTACTACCACTGTAGCTCCCACCATCACTACACTGTAGCTCTCACCATGACTACACTGTAGCTCCCACCATCACTACACTGTAGCTCCCACCATGACTACACTGTAGCTTCCACCATGACTACACTGTAGCTCCCACCATGACTACAGCTCCCACCATGACTACACTGTAGCTCCCACCATGACTACACTGTAGCTCCCACCATGACTACACTGTAGCTCCACCATGACTACACTGTAGCTCCCACCATCACTACACTGTAGCTCCCACCATGACTACACTGTAGCTCCCACCATGACTACACACCATCACTACACTGTAGCTCCCACCATGACTACACTGTAGCTCCCACCATGACTACACTGTAGCTCCCACCATGACTACACTGTAGCTCTCACCATGACTACACTGTAGCTCCCACCATGACTACACTGTACTACACTACACTGTAGCTCCCACCATGACTACACTGTAGCTCCCACCATGACTACACTGTAGCTCCCACCATGACTACACTGTAGCTCCCACCATGACTTCACTGTAGCTCCCACCATGACTACACTACACTGTAGCTCCCCATGACTACACTGTAGCTCCCACCATACTACACTGTAGCTCCCACCATGACTACACTGTAGCTCTCATGACTACACTGTAGCTACCATGACTACACTGTAGCTCCCACCATGACTACACTGTAGCTCCCACCATGACTACATGTAGCTCTCACCACTACACTGTAGCTCCCACCATGACTACACTGTAGCTCCCACCATGACTACACTGTAGCTCCCACCATGACTACACTGTAGCTCCCACCATGACTACACTGTAGCTCCCACCATGACTACACTGTAGCTCCCACCATGACTACACTGTAGCTCCCACCATGACTACACTGTAGCTCCCACCATGACTACACTGTAGCTCCCACCATGACTACACTGTAGCTCCCACCATGACTACACTGTAGCTCCCACCATGACTACACTGTAGCTCCCACCATGACTACACTGTAGCTCCCACCATGACTACACTGTAGCTCCCACCATGACTACACTGAAGCTCCCACCATGACTACACTGTAGCTCACTGTAGCACCATGACTACACTGTAGCTCCCACCATGACTACACTGTAGCTCCCACCATGACTACACTGTAGCTCCCACCATGACTACACTGTAGCTCCCACCATGACTACACTGTACCATGTACTACATGACTGTAGCTCCCACCATGACTACACTGTAGCTCTCACCATGACTACACTGTAGCTCTCACCATGACTACACTGTAGCTCCCACCATGACTACACTGTAGCTCTCCCATGACTACATGTAGCTACATGACTGTAGCTCTCACCATGACTACACTGTAGCTCCCATGACTACATGTAGCTCCCACCATGACTACACTGTAGCTATGACTACACTGTAGCTCTCACCATGACTACACTGTAGCTCCCACCATGACTACACTGTAGCTCCCACCATGACTACACTGTAGCTCTCACCATGACTACACTGTAGCTCCCACCATGACTACACTGTAGCTCCCACCATGACTACACTGTAGCTCTCACCATGACTACACTGTAGCTCCCACCATGACTACACTGTAGCTCCCACCATGACTACACTGTAGCTCCCACCATGACTACACTGTAGCTCCCACCATGACTACACTGTAGCTCCCACCATGACTACACTGTAGCTCCCACCATGACTACACTGTAGCTCCCACCATGACTACTACTCTCACCATGACTACACTGTAGCTCCCACCATGACTACACTGTAGCTCCCACCATGACTACACTGTAGCTCCCACCATGACTACACTGTAGCTCCCACCATGACTACACTGTAGCTCCCACCATGACTACACTGTAGCTCCCACCATGACTACACTGTAGCTCCCACCATGACTACACTGTAGCTCCCACCATGACTACACTGTAGCTCCCACCATGTAGCTCCCACCATACACTGTAGCTCCCACCATGACTACACTGTAGCTCCCTCCATGACTACACTGTAGCTCCCACCATGACTACACTGTAGCTCCCACCATGACTACACTGTAGCTCCCACCATGACTACACTGTAGCTCCCACCATGACTACACTGTAGCTCCCACCATGACTACACTGTAGCTCCCACCATGACTACACTGTAGCTCCCACCATGACTACACTGTAGCTCCCACCATGACTACACTGTAGCTCCCACCATCACTACACTGTAGCTCCCACCATGAGTAGACTGTCGCTCCCGCCATGACTACACTGTAGCTCTCCCACTCATGTAGCTCCCACCATCACTACACTGTAGCTCCCACCATGACTACACTGTAGCTCCCACCATCACTACACTGTAGCTCCCACACTGTAGCTCCCACCATGACTACACTGTAGCTCCCACCATGACTACACTGTAGCTCCCACCATCACTACACTGTAGCTCCCACCATGACTACACTGTAGCTCCCACCATCACTACACTGTAGCTCCCACCATGACTACACTGTAGCTCCCACCATGACTACACTGTAGCTCCCACCATGACTACACTGTAGCTCCCACCATGACTACACTGTAGCTCCCACCATGACTACACTGTAGCTCCCACCATCACTACACTGTAGCTCCCACCATGACTACACTGTAGCTCCCACCATGACTACACTGTAGCTCCCACCATGACTACACTGTAGCTCCCACCATGACTACACTGTAGCTCCCACCATGACTACACTGTAGCTCCCACCATCACTACACTGTAGCTCCCACCATGACTACACTGTAGCTCCCACCATGACTACACTGTAGCTCCCACCATCACTACACTGTAGCTCCCACCATGACTACACTGTAGCTCCCACCATCACTACACTGTAGCTCCCACCATGACTACACTGTAGCTCCCACCATGTAGCTACACTGTAGCTCCCACCATGTACACTGTAGCTCCCACCATGACTACACTGTAGCTCCCACCATGACTACACTGTAGCTCCCACCATGACTACACTGTAGCTCCCACCATGACTACACTGTAGCTCCCACCATGACTACACTGTAGCTCCCACCATGACTACACTGTAGCTCCCACCATGACTACACT
>NC_091357.1:6487759-6500259 GCF_038502225.1 Cherax quadricarinatus
TGTTCTGGCATCACTCAACTCTCTCACACTGAAGTTACGCTCTACTGACTCGACTTTGTATACTCCCTTTCGGTCTATTTTTCATTTTTTTACACAGTGGAGTAAACGAAATTGGCTCTCACTGAATGTCATACCGTCGTCAGTGGCCCACTGGATGCCGCTCCCATACAAATTCTATTATCGCCTACAAAGAGCGATACAGTGCAACGATTTATATCTGTCAATAAGAATAAGAAGGTTGGGGTAAGTTCTTAGCCTTGAGGTACAGAACTTCTCCACTATTTCTCTTTTGGTTCTATTTATTTAAAATTAAATATCTATCTGCTCACTTTTCCAGTTGAAGCACGATACGGGTGGGGATTCAATTCGCGGCAAGTGAGTCACTTGCCGCGAATTCAATCCCCACACATACCCTGGTTTGTTGCAATCGTGTCATTACGATTTCCTGAGTCACTTTTCCAGTTATTCTTATTGTGGGTTACTACACCATACTTCTGATGAGCCAAGTGTAAACTTCATCTGCAATGTGTTTGTCCTCCAAGACCATGCAATACTCATTCAGCAATTGCAGAAGTGAGGTGCGCCAAACCCATGCAACCCTCAGTTGCGCAACTGTAAATTCACAAGATTAACAATTTCACTTCTTAAAACACTTTCAAAGATTCTGATAATGTGGAACGACAGTATTATCCGTCTTTATTATTTTGTATTTGTTTTATCGTCATCTTTGTGGAGTGGAGCAATACCAGAGGCTCTAAGTGAAACACCAAACTTGATGTTGACACTCAAGACCATACACAGTATACCTGCTGCAGTGTTCCTCCACTCTTACAATATCAGTTATCGTCTCGATCCCTGCAAAGAAAAGATTGGTAAACACACGTACTTTACAGTAACAACAGGAGTGTACCAGCGAGGGGAAGTAACATCCTGTACAGTAGATAAGGCGAGACACTGGCTGGTCTTCCCAGGAATTATACGACTGACAACTCCACCGACAACACATTATCAATGTACATGGGGATACCAACGCTTTTAATATATATATATATATATATATATATATATATATATATATATACAATGTATATATATATATATATATACATATATATATATATTTTATTTTATTATCACACTGGCCGATTCCCACCAAGGCAGGGTGGCCCGAAAAAGAAAAACTTTCACCATCATTCACTCCATCACTGTCTTGCCAGAAGGGTGCTTTACACTACAGTTTTTAAACTGCAACATTAACACCCCTCCTTCAGAGTGCAGGCACTGTACTTCCCATCTCCAGGACTCAAGTCCGGCCTGCCGGTTTCCCTGAATCCCTTCATAAATGTTACTTTGCTCACACTCCAACAGCACGTCAAGTATTAAAAACCATTTGTCTCCATTCACTCCTATCAAACACGCTCACGCATGCCTGCTGGAAGTCCAAGCCCCTCGCACACAAAACCTCCTTTACCCCCTCCCTCCAACCCTTCCTAGGCCGACCCCTACCCCGCCTTCCTTCCACTACAGACTGATACACTCTTGAAGTCATTCTGTTTCGCTCCATTCTCTCTACATGTCCGAACCACCTCAACAACCCTTCCTCAGCCCTCTGGACAACAGTTTTGGTAATCCCGCACCTCCTCCTAACTTCCAAACTACGAATTCTCTGCATTATATTCACACCACACATTGCCCTCAGACATGACATCTCCACTGCCTCCAGCCTTCTCCTCGCTGCAACATTCATCACCCACGCTTCACACCCATATAAGAGCGTTGGTAAAACTATACTCTCATACATTCCCCTCTTTGCCTCCAAGGACAAAGTTCTTTGTCTCCACAGACTCCTAAGTGCACCACTCACTCTTTTTCCCTCATCAATTCTATGATTCACCTCATCTTTCATAGACCCATCCGCTGACACGTCCACTCCCAAATATCTGAATACGTTCACCTCCTCCATACTCTCTCCCTCCAATCTGATATTCAATCTTTCATCACCTAATCTTTTTGTTATCCTCATAACCTTACTCTTTCCTGTATTCACCTTTAATTTTCTTCTTTTGCACACCCTACCAAATTCATCCACCAATCTCTGCAACTTCTCTTCAGAATCTCCCAAGAGCACAGTGTCATCAGCAAAGAGCAGCTGTGACAACTCCCACTTTGTGTGTGATTCTTTATCTTTTAACTCCACGCCTCTTGCCAAGACCCTCGCATTTACTTCTCTTACAACCCCATCTATAAATATATTAAACAACCACGGTGACATCACACATCCTTGTCTAAGGCCTACTTTTACTGGGAAAAAAATTTCCCTCTTTCCTACATACTCTAACTTGAGCCTCACTATCCTCGTAAAAACTCTTCACTGCTTTCAGTAACCTACCTCCTACACCATACACTTGCAACATCTGCCACATTGCCCCCCTATCCACCCTGTCATACGCCTTTTCCAAATCCATAAATGCCACAAAGACCTCTTTAGCCTTATCTAAATACTGTTCACTTATATGTTTCACTGTAAACACCTGGTCCACACACCCCCTACCTTTCCTAAAGCCTCCTTGTTCATCTGCTATCCTATTCTCCGTCTTACTCTTAATTCTTTCAATTATAACTCTACCATACACTTTACCAGGTACACTCAACAGACTTATCCCCCTATAATTTTTGCACTCTCTTTAGTCCCCTTTGCCTTTATACAAAGGAACTATGCATGCTCTCTGCCAATCCCTAGGTACCTTACCTATATATATATATATATATATATATATATATATATATATATATATATATATATATATATATATATATATATATGTGCCGAGTATGTAAAACTGGTCATTAGCAAAAACTCGTTTAAAATTAAATCCTTTCTAAAATTTTCTCTTATAGGTTTAAAGATATATTTTTTTTTCATTTATGTTAATGTAAAAATATGAATAATTTTGTACCAGAAGAACCTTAGAAAACTTACCTAACCTTATTATAATAAGCGCAGTTTAATTTAGCCTAATCCAACTAAATATATTTTAGATAAGTTTACAATAATTTAATAATAAACACAATGAAATATATTTTTTTCGTTAGGTTCAGAATGATTTTTGCGAAATTGCATACACAAATTTTCGTTTGCCTTATTCGGCAAGAAGAGCGTTGCTACTTAAGCTAAAATGAAGGTTAAATCGCCTATCTGAATAATGTAGAGAACCTTCACCTGCCAGTATAGATTCAGTTAACCACCACCTAAATGACTGGTATCACCGTACTCCTTGGAATTTAGGAGAGAAAGATACATAATAATTCACACCTTGGAAATTTTCGTGGGATTGGTCTCAACTTTACATACCGAAATCATCCCATGAGAGTACATCAGGAGAAACCGTAAAGGGACCAAGACTCTTCAACACCTTCCCTTCAAGAGACAACTTAATAAGTTCCGTAAATCAGTTGGTGATTAGCAGGGCTGTGGTGCAAACGCTGGACTGCAGTCCTTCTAGCAACAATAGCAATGTTGATCACGACATTTTTAACCAGGAGGCCTGGTCTGGGACCAAATCGCGGGGGCAGTGACGAAATCACCCCTCTAATCCAAAAAGAAAATACACTCATTATCCCCCCCACAAGCCAGTCACAGCACTAACCTTAAAACAAGGACTAACCGTCTAGTCACCCCCCCCTGGCCTGACTGATTAACCTTAAAACAAGGACTAACCGTCTAGTCAGCCCCCCTGGCCTGACTGATTAACTTTCCAACAAGGACTAACCGTCTAGTCAGCCCCCCTGGCCTGACTGATTAACCTTAAAACACGGACTAACCGTCTAGTCACCCCCCCTGGCCTGACTGATTAACTTTAAAACAAGGACTAACCGTCTAGTCACCCCCCCCTGGCCTGACTGATTAACCTTAAAACAAGGACTAACCGTCTAGTCACCCCCCCTCCCCTGGCCTGACTGATTAACCTTAAAACAAGGACTAACCGTCTAGTCACCCCCCCCTGGCCTGACTGATTAACCTTAAAACAAGGACTAACCGTCTAGTCACCCCCCCTGGCCTGACTGATTAACCTTAAAACAAGGACTAACCGTCTAGTCACCCCCCTCCCCTGGCCTGACTGATTAACCTTAAAACAAGGACTAACCGTCTAGTCACCCCCCTGGCCTGACTGATTAACCTTAAAACAAGGACTAACCGTCTAGTCACCCCCCCTGGCCTGACTGATTAACCTTAAAACAAGGACTAACCGTCTAGTCACCCCCTCCCCCCTGGCCTGACTGATTAACCTTAAAACAAGGACTAACCGTCTAGTCACCCCCCACCCCTGGCCTGACTGATTAACCTTAAAACAAGGACTAACCGTCTAGTCCCCCCCCCCTGGCCTGACTGATTAACCTTAAAATAAGGACTAACCGTCTAGTCACCACCCCCCTCCCCTGGCCTGACTGATTAACCTTAAAACAAGGACTAACCGTCTAGTCACCCCCTCCCCCTGGCCTGACTGATTAACCTTAAAATAAGGACTAACCGTCTAGTCACCACCCCCCTCCCCTGGCCTGACTGATTAACCTTAAAACAAGGACTAACCGTCTAGTCACCCCCTCCCCCTGGCCTGACTGATTAACCTTAAAATAAGGACTAACCGTCTAGTCACCCCCCCCCTCCCCTGGCCTGACTGATTAACCTTAAAACAAGGACTAACCGTCTAGTCACACCCCCCTCCCCTGGCCTGACTGATTAACCTTAAAATAAGGACTAACCGTCTAGTCACCCCCCCCCTCCCCTGGCCTGACTGATTAACCTTAAAATAAGGACTAACCGTCTAGTCACACCCCCCTCCCCTGGCCTGACTGATTAACCTTAAAATAAGGACTAACCGTCTAGTCACACCCCCCTCCCCTGGCCTGACTGATTAACCTTAAAATAAGGACTAACCGTCTAGTCACACCCCCCTCCCCTGGCCTGACTGATTAACCTTAAAATAAGGACTAACCGTCTAGTCACCACCCCCCCCCTCCCCTGGCCTGACTGATTAACCTTAAAATAAGGACTAACCGTCTAGTCACCCCCCCTCCCCTGGCCTGACTGATTAATCAAGTAACGATACTCACACAAAGTCCGATCATTACTCCCTGACCAACTCACCAAGTCACAATATTGACAAATCATGGCAAACAAGATGCACCGAGTATTATTTATAGAAATACACGACCACTATGCTAATAAGCTTTAAAAAATACAGACTAAGTGAATATCACGAAGCAACCAGCAGTCACGCCAGCTGAGATGGATCACCTCTCTCGTGTGTCACAATAAACAACCTCTGCTATCATCATGGAGGCCAATTTGCTGTCGCTCCTAAACTTTGACTTCTTAATTCAGTGGACTTTTAATGTACAATGCTTAAGACCAACGGTTCCAACGGAGCTGTGACTCAACCCCTGCAACCATAATTAGGTGCGTACATGCAGGGCTTCCAAAGGTATTTGATACTTGTGTCACTGAGATACAAGTGTCACAGAGATACAGGCATCACAATGGTACCACACACAACTGTAACATTGAAGAATGAGACACTTGTGCAACATTTGGGAATCTTTGTGGAAACATATCGCCAGCAAGTGGCTTCTTCAGTCCAATACGGAAAAGAACGGTGGTAGATGAGAAGTTTGTGGTAATCAGTCCCTCAGTCTTCGAGCTGGTGAAGAATTCTGATTACCTCATCTTTGGTATATAGTTCTACAGTCTCCCATTATATCCTTGAATTTGTATGGATAAAGCCACTGCATGGCGAAACGTCAACAAATAAACATACCCAGATGTTGTACGTATCTAATTCTTCACCTACTCCTGCAGCAGTCAATTTTGGAAGCCTCTACCACTACCGGGAGTCTACCCGGTGGGTATTCCAGGGGTCAACGCCCCCGCCGCCCAGTCCTTCGCCAGACTGTTTTGCTCGTTACAGTCTTCCAGTGGGCCACATACTATACACCTTCCCCAGCCTGTGGTGCATCATTCTTGGACACGCTGACGAACTCAAAACACACACACACTCATAAAACATTCAAAACAACACAGATTCATTAACTAAAGCGGTATGGTAGTTCACGTGTTGCAGACGTCAATGTAATCAACTCAATATTCTGGAAATATTTCAGAGAAAAACACAAACATATAACATATGATCAATGAGAGTATCCAAGCCTAGGAGAGGTCCATGTATATGTGATATGTCAATGTGGGATGAGATGAACATATCTATAAGGAATATCGACCTCCACATTATAATAATGATGATAAAGTTGATGTAATTTATGCACCGCGTATGAGTAGACATTAGTTATGTAAATGGTTTAAAAGGCCGACATCACGTATGTCAGGCATTGCAACATCCTGGGATCTTGACACAAGGAATTCTTATAGGCTTGCTTAGCCTGCAAGCAGAGCAGGATTAAGGCATAGGTTTTAGTGGCTGCAGCCCCGCGGCCTCCGCCAGCTGGAAGGCCTCCGCCAGCTGGAGGGCCTCCGCTAGCTGGAAGGCCTCCGCCAGCTGGAGGGCCTCCGCCAGCTGGAAGGCCTTCGCCAACTGGAGGGCCTCCGCCAGCTGGAGGGCCTCCGCCAGCTGGAGGGCCTCCGCCAGCTGGAGGGCCTCCGCCAGCTGGAGGGCCTCCGCCAGCTGGAGGGCCTCCGCCAGCTGGAGGGCCTCCGCCAGCTGGAGGGCCTCCGCCAGCTGGAGGGCCTCCGCCAGCTGGAGGGCCTCCGCCAGCTGCAGGGCCTCCACCAGCTGGAGGGCCTCCACCAGCTGGAAGGCCTCCGCCAGCTGGAGGGCCTCCGCCAGCTGGAGGGCCTCCACCAGCTGGAGGGCCTCCACCAGCTGGAGGGCCTCCACCAGCTGGAGGGCCTCCACCAGCTGGAGGGCCTCCACCAGCTGGAGGGCCTCCGCCAGCTGGAGGGCCTCCGCCAGCTGGAGGGCCTCCACCAGCTGGAGGGCCTCCATTGGTGTCCTCGACAACTTACAACTTACTAATGTTTTGGAGAAATTTCTTCCCAAGAAATTACGCAGAACAAATGTTTGAACTTCAATTGTAGTTAACCTAGTAAAAATAAATTTTTACCCTTTTGAAAATATCACTGAGAGCCTGACAGTACCTGTAGCCCAGGAGCCTGACAGTACCTGTAGCTCAGGAGCCTGACAGTACCTGTAGCTCAGGAGCCTGACAGTACCTGTAGCTCAGGAGCCTGACAGTACCTGTAGCTCAGGAGCCTGACAGTACCTGTAGCCCAGGAGCCTGACAGTACCTGTAGCTCAGGAGCCTGACAGTACCTGTAGCTCAGGAGCCTGACAGTACCTGTAGCTCAGGAGCCTGACAGTACCTGTAGCTCAGGAGCCTGACAGTACCTGTAGCTCAGGAGCCTGACAGTACCTGTAGCTCAGGAGCCTGACAGTACCTGTAGCTCAGGAGCCTGACAGTACCTGTAGCTCAGGAGCCTGACAGTACCTGTAGCTCAGGAGCCTGACAGTACCTGTAGCTCAGGAGCCTGACAGTACCTGTAGCTCAGGAGCCTGACAGTACCTGTAGCTCAGGAGCCTGACAGTACCTGTAGCCCAGGAGCCTGACAGTACCTGTAGCCCAGGAGCCTGACAGTACCTGTAGCTCAGGAGCCTGACAGTACCTGTAGCTCAGGAGCCTGACAGTACCTGTAGCTCAGGAGCCTGACAGTACCTGTAGCTCAGGAGCCTGACAGTACCTGTAGCTCAGGAGCCTGACAGTACCTGTAGCTCAGGAGCCTGACAGTACCTGTAGCTCAGGAGCCTGACAGTACCTGTAGCCCAGGAGCCTGACAGTACCTGTAGCCCAGGAGCCTGACAGTACCTGTAGCTCAGGAGCCTGACAGTACCTGTAGCTCAGGAGCCTGACAGTACCTGTAGCTCAGGAGCCTGACAGTACCTGTAGCTCAGGAGCCTGACAGTACCTGTAGCTCAGGAGCCTGACAGTACCTGTAGCCCAGGAGCCTGACAGTACCTGTAGCTCAGGAGCCTGACAGTACCTGTAGCTCAGGAGCCTGACAGTACCTGTAGCTCAGGAGCCTGACAGTACCTGTAGCTCAGGAGCCTGACAGTACCTGTAGCCCAGGAGCCTGACAGTACCTGTAGCCCAGGAGCCTAACAGTACCTGTAGCCCAGGAGCCTGACAGTACCTGTAGCTCAGGAGCCTGACAGTACCTGCAGCTCAGGAGCCTGACAGTACCTGTAGCCCAAGAGCCTGACAGTACCTGTAGCTCAGGAGCCTGACAGTACCTGTAGCCTGACAGGTAGCCTGACAGTACCTGTAGCTCAGGAGCCTGACAGTACCTGTAGCCAGGAGCCTGACAGTACCTGTAGCCCAGGGGCCTGACAGTACCTGTAGCTCAGGAGCCTGACAGTACCTGTAGCTCAGGAGCCTGACAGTACCTGTAGCTCAGGAGCCTGACAGTACCTGTAGCTCAGGAGCCTGACAGTACCTGTAGCTCAGGAGCCTGACAGTACCTGTAGCTCAGGAGCCTGACAGTACCTGTAGCTCAGGAGCCTGACAGTACCTGTAGCTCAGGAGCCTGACAGTACCTGTAGCCCAGGAGCCTGACAGTACCTGTAGCCTGTAGCAGGAGCCTGACAGTACCTGTAGCAGGAGCCTGACAGTACCTGTAGCTCAGGAGCCTGACAGTACCTGTAGCTCAGGAGCCTGACAGTACCTGTAGCTCAGGAGCCTGACAGTACCTGTAGCTCAGGAGCCTGACAGTACCTGTAGCTCAGGAGCCTGACAGTACCTGTAGCTCAGGAGCCTGACAGTACCTGTAGCTCAGGAGCCTGACAGTACCTGTAGCCCAGGAGCCTGACAGTACCTGTAGCCCAGGAGCCTGACAGTACCTGTAGCTCAGGAGCCTGACAGTACCTGTAGCTCAGGAGCCTGACAGTACCTGTAGCTCAGGAGCCTGACAGTACCTGTAGCTCAGGAGCCTGACAGTACCTGTAGCTCAGGAGCCTGACAGTACCTGTAGCTCAGGAGCCTGACAGTACCTGTAGCCCAGGAGCCTGACAGTACCTGTAGCTCAGGAGCCTGACAGTACCTGTAGCTCAGGAGCCTGACAGTACCTGTAGCTCAGGAGCCTGACAGTACCTGTAGCTCAGGAGCCTGACAGTACCTGTAGCCCAGGAGCCTGACAGTACCTGTAGCTCAGGAGCCTGACAGTACCTGTAGCCCAGGAGCCTGACAGTACCTGTAGCTCAGGAGCCTGACAGTACCTGTAGCTCAGGAGCCTGACAGTACCTGTAGCCCAGGAGCCTGACAGTACCTGTAGCTCAGGAGCCTGACAGTACCTGTAGCCCAGGAGCCTGACAGTACCTGTAGCTCAGGAGCCTGACAGTACCTGTAGCTCAGGAGCCTGACAGTACCTGTAGCTCAGGAGCCTGACAGTACCTGTAGCTCAGGAGCCTGACAGTACCTGTAGCTCAGGAGCCTGACAGTACCTGTAGCCCAGGAGCCTGACAGTACCTGTAGCTCAGGAGCCTGACAGTACCTGTAGCTCAGGAGCCTGACAGTACCTGTAGCTCAGGAGCCTGACAGTACCTGTAGCTCAGGAGCCTGACAGTACCTGTAGCTCAGGAGCCTGACAGTACCTGTAGCTCAGGAGCCTGACAGTACCTGTAGCTCAGGAGCCTGACAGTACCTGTAGCTCAGGAGCCTGACAGTACCTGTAGCTCAGGAGCCTGACAGTACCTGTAGCTCAGGAGCCTGACAGTACCTGTAGCTCAGGCGCCTGACAGTACCTGTAGCCCAGGAGCCTGACAGTACCTGTAGCTCAGGAGCCTGACAGTACCTGTAGCTCAGGAGCCTGACAGTACCTGTAGCTCAGGAGCCTGACAGTACCTGTAGCTCAGGAGCCTGACAGTACCTGTAGCCCAGGAGCCTGACAGTACCTGTAGCTCAGGAGCCTGACAGTACCTGTAGCCCAGGAGCCTGACAGTACCTGTAGCTCAGGAGCCTGACAGTACCTGTAGCTCCAGGAGCCTGACAGTACCTGTAGCTCAGGAGCCTGACAGTACCTGTAGCTCAGGTAGCCTGACAGTACCTGTAGCTCAGGAGCCTGACAGTACCTGTAGCTCAGGAGCCTGACAGTACCTGTAGCTCAGGAGCCTGACAGTACCTGTAGCTCAGGAGCCTGACAGTACCTGTAGCTCAGGAGCCTGACAGTACCTGTAGCTCAGGAGCCTGACAGTACCTGTAGCTCAGGAGCCTGACAGTACCTGTAGCCCCGGAGCCTGACAGTCCCTGTAGCACAGGAGCCTGACAGTACCTGTAGCTCAGGAGCCTGACAGTACCTGTAGCCCAGGAGCCTGACAGTACCTGTAGCTCAGGAGCCTGACAGTACCTGTAGCTCAGGAGCCTGACAGTACCTGTAGCCCAGGAGCCTGACAGTACCTGTACCTCAGGAGCCTGACAGTACCTGTAGCCCAGGAGCCTGACAGTACTGTAGCTCAGGAGCCTGACAGTACCTGTAGCCCAGGAGCCTGACAGTACCTGTAGCTCAGGAGCCTGACAGTACCTGTAGCTCAGGAGCCTGACAGTACCTGTAGCCCAGGAGCCTGACAGTGCCTGTAGCTCAGGAGCCAGACAGTACCTGTATCCCAGGAGCCTGACAGTACCTGTAGCTCAGGAGCCTGACAGTACCTGTAGCCCAGGAGCCTGACAGTACCTGTAGCTCAGCAGCCTGACAGTACCTGTAGCCCAGGAGCCTGACAGTACCTGTAGTTCAGGAGCCTGACAGTACCTGTAGCCCAGGAGCCTGACAGTACCTGTAGCCCAGGAGCCTGACAGTACCTGTAGCTCAGGAGCCTGACAGTACCTGTAGCCCAGGAGCCTGACAGTACCTGTAGCCCAGGAGCCTGACAGTACCTGTAGCTCAGGAGCCTGACAGTACCTGTAGCTCAGGAGCCTGACAGTACCTGTAGCTCAGGAGCCTGACAGTACCTGTAGCTCAGGAGCCTGACAGTACCTGTAGCTCAGGAGCCTGACAGTACCTGTAGCTCAGGAGCCTGACAGTACCTGTAGCTCAGGAGCCTGACAGTACCTGTAGCTCAGGAGCCTGACAGTACCTGTAGCTCAGGAGCCTGACAGTACCTGTAGCTCAGGAGCCTGACAGTACCTGTAGCTCAAGAGCCTGACAGTACCTGTAGCTCAGGAGCCTGACAGTACCTGTAGCCCAGGAGCCTGACAGTACCTGTAGCTCAGGAGCCTGACAGTACCTGTAGCCCAGGAGCCTGACAGTACCTGTAGCCCAGGAGCCTGACAGTACCTGTAGCCCAGGAGCCTGACAGTACCTGTAGCTCAGGAGCCTGACAGTACCTGCAGCTCAGGAGCCTGACAGTACCTGTAGCCCAAGAGCCTGACAGTACCTGTAGCTCAGGAGCCTGACAGTACCTGTCGCCAAGGAGCCTGACAGTACCTGTAGCCCAGGGGCCTGACAGTACCTGTAGCTCAGGAGCCTGACAGTACCTGTAGCTCAGGAGCCTGACAGTACCTGTAGCTCAGGAGCCTGACAGTACCTGTAGCTCAGGAGCCTGACAGTACCTGTAGCTCAGGAGCCTGACAGTACCTGTAGCCCAGGAGCCTGACAGTACCTGTAGCCCAGGGGCCTGACAGTACCTGTAGCTCAGGAGCCTGACAGTACCTGTAGCTCAGGAGCCTGACAGTACCTGTAGCTCAGGAGCCTGACAGTACCCGTAGCCCAAGAGCCTGACAGTACCTGTAGCCCAGGAGCCTGACAGTACCTGTAGCCCAGGAGCCTGACAGTACCTGTAGCCCAGGAGCCTGACAGTACTGTAGCTCAGGAGCCTGACAGTACCTGTAGCCCAGGAGCCTGACAGTACATGTAGCCCAGGAGCCTGACAGTACCTGTAGCTCAGGAGCCTGACAGTACCTGTAGCCCAGGAGCCTGACAGTGCCTGTAGCTCAGGAGCCTGAGAGTACCTGTAGCCCAGGAGACTGACAGTACCTGTAGCTCAGGAGCCTGACAGTACCTGTAGCTCAGGAGCCTGACAGTACCTGTAGCTCAGGCGCCTGACAGTACCTGTAGCCCAGGAGCCTGACAGTACCTGTAGCTCAGGAGCCTGACAGTACCTGTAGCCCAGGAGCCTGACAGTACCTGTAGCCCAGGAGCCTGACAGTACCTGTAGCTCAGGAGCCTGACAGTACCTGTAGCCCAGGAGCCTGACAGTACCTGTAGCTCAGGAGCCTGACAGTACCTGTAGCCCAGGAGCCTGACAGTACCTCTAGCCCAGGAGCCTGACAGTACCTGTAGCCCAGGAGCCTGACAGTACCTGTAGCTCAGGAGCCTGACAGTACCTGTAGCTCAGGACCCTGACAGTACCTGTAGCCCAGGAGCCTGACAGTACCTGTAGCTCAGGAGCCTGACAGTACCTGTAGCCCAGGAGCCTGACAGTACCTGTAGCTCAGGAGCCTGA